>NW_016824250.1:319271-323956 GCF_001698545.2 Rhinopithecus bieti
GCACTATTCACAATAGCAAAGACTTGGAATCAACCCAAATGTCCATCTGTGACAGACTGGATTAAGAAAATGTGGCACATATACACCATGGAATACTATGCAGCCATAAAAAAGGATGAGTTTGCGTCCTTTGTAGGGACATGGATGCAGCTGGAAACCATCAAGGTGTATTGTTAAGTGGAAAAAAGCAAGTTGTAGGTCAGCATAAGAATGTTATATTATGTGTAAAATCACAGAGTTGAAATAAAACTATATATTTCTAGGAATATGTATATGTATGAGTCTGAAAATTGTTCACCACAATAACAAAGATAGAAAAAATATTGTAAATAATATTGTATTAGTCCATTTTCGCACTGCTATGAAGAAATGCCTGAGACTCAGTAATTTATAAAGAAAAGAGGTTTCTTGACTCACAGTTCCATGTGGCTGTGGAGACTTCAGGAAATGTTCGATGAGGAGACGGGGATGGCAGAGGCAGAGCAGGCACCTTCTTCGCAACGTGGCAGGCGGGAGAAGTGCAAAGCGGAGGAAATGCCATACAGTTATAAAACCATCAGATCTTGTGAGAAACACTATCACGAGAACAGTATGGGCGAAACCGCCCTCATGATCCAATTACTTCCACCTGGTCTTTCCCTTAACATGTGGGGATTATGGAGATTACTTTCCAAGATGAGGTTTTGGGTAGGGACACAACCAAACCATATCACATATTAATTTTTTTACTTTATCACATATTTATATAGTTTATGAAATTAAAAATAATGTTGAAAATCAGTGACAGAGGCAACAGAAAACTGGACAAAATGCTTTTCTGCATAAAAGTAAAAACAACAATGACAAAATGAAGTGATTAAAGCTCAAGTATATTATTCAGCAAGGAAATTATTAAAACATCCACAGGATACTTACTCAGACATAGTAAAAATGCAAGTAATCAAATACAAGCATTGCTTGCCTGGGTAAGGAAATGATCACATAGGAAATGTTGGAGTCAGAATTTGCATCCCAATCTTAAAAGTCACTATACTCCCTAGATGGAAACAGTCATACTAAGAGAAACAATTCAAACAAGCCTCTCTTATGAGAGTCTGCGTCTTCTTTCCTAAACAATATTCTAAGATGTGCTCATCCATGGAATTTGTCTCAAAGCTAGCCCTGTACATTTTCCAGTACCTTCTTCCTTGGCTTTCTCCTTTTGACCATGACTTGCTCTTCTGTTCTCCCTTGATCAAGCTTTCGTGCCATATCAAAAAGATAAACTATTTCTAACTTCTAACATGAAACTTTCACTTAAGGTGTCAAGTGTCCCTCCCTTCAAATATGCCATCTCCTATCATTTGGCAAATGATATCAAACAAATATTCTTTGTTCAATATGGCTGTAGTTCTCCACACACCTGGGCATTACTGTGGCAAGAAGCCCTATTTGTAAGAGGCAAATGACTATAACTCCTTTATTTTCATTTCCTCTTTATTAGACTCTATTTGTAATTAAGACACAAGATATGGCAAATAGAGATAAAAAATAGTGATAAATCTGCTAAGGCTAATTAGAAAACTTTGGATTTATGGCCAAAGCTGCTTGCTGATATTTCACCCAAAAGTTAGAGTTACATCCCCAACGCTGCTGCAGCTGG
This sequence comes from Rhinopithecus bieti, assembly GCF_001698545.2. Classification (NCBI taxonomy): domain Eukaryota; kingdom Metazoa; phylum Chordata; class Mammalia; order Primates; family Cercopithecidae; genus Rhinopithecus; species Rhinopithecus bieti. The sequence continues at coordinate 320,914 of NW_016824250.1, forward strand.
AAAATTGCACTTAAAGCAACAGAGCTGACCACACAGAATTTATTACATGGCAAGAGAGAAGACCTTATACAATGCTACCTTCTGTGAACAATTCTGTCACCAAAGAAATTGTGCCCCGATTAGCTTAGCAGACTCAGTTTTTCTCTCAAATTTTCTAATCTGCTTTTAAGACATTCTACTCCTCTTAAAAAGTGAATTATAAAAGAGAAACTAAAAGAGATACCTTGTCAAAGTTGCCTTAAGAGCATGTTAAAATTCAGATTGCTGAGCTCCAAACCAGTTTCTGCTTCAGTAGTTATGGGAGGAAGCCTGAGACGTTCTGAAAAGCTAACAGGTGATGCTGCTGTGGTTGTTCTGGTAATCAAAGTTGAAGAACCACGGTGATAGTGCATTGGAATCACTTGAGGGATCTTTTCAGGCACTACCAATGCTTTCACTTAGTTTAAACCAATGAACTCTAAGTCTCTGAAGGTGGGTTCTATGGCATTGGGAAATTAGAAATTCTTTCCAGGTGATTCTAATATTCAGCTAGGGTTAACCATTGCATCTTGTTTCAAATAGATGCCAGAGAATGGGGAATTGTGTCTTTTCCTGAATTTTTCTCTTAAATTTTAAACTCACACAATTCAGCCCCTGGGAATATATGTTTTTGAAATTTAAAAGAAAAAACACAAATTTGTAGCAATAGTTTTTGACATACATATAAATGTTTAAGAAAACACATATAAGTGAATGTTATATAAGTAAATTACACACATAATTTACACCTTTATTTACAAATTTACTTATACATATAAATACACACAAACAGGCAAATCAATACATGTAAGTGTTAAATGAAGTTAGCTCTCCAACTTTATTTGAGCAAGTTTTATTCTGCAGGTGAGACTCGGTCAGACAAGGACTAGATTTGGTATAGTATCATGCACTTGTTTCCAGGGTAGGTCTGAAATCTGGATTGGGATCTGGAGGTAGAACTTGTCTTTGACAGGAATTGGACTGGGTCCAATTAGAGACCTCAGATAAATAAAATTTTAGGACAGAGTATTTTGGTTTGTCAAACCGTAGGAATTCTGGGACTTCTTCATCTGGAATTCCAGCTAATTTTGTTTTCAGAAGTTATGAATGCAGAACCTTTGTTTTTCTAGAGAAATGGGTGCACCTCAGGATGATTACTTATATTTAGAGTGACCACAATAAGGATGTTTTATTCTATTTTTTTTTTGAGACGGAGTCTGGCTCTGTCGCCCAGGCTGGAGTGTGGTGGCCGGATCTCAGCTCACTGCAAGCTCCGCCTCCCAGGTTCACGCCATTCTCCTGCCTCAGCCTCCCGAGTAGCTGGGACTACAGGCGCCCGCCTCGTCGCCCGGCTAGTTTTTTGTATTCTTTAGTAGAGACGGGGTTTCACCGTATTAGCGAGGATGGTCTCGATCTCCTGACCTTGTGATCCGCCCGTCTCGGCCTCCCAAAGTGCTGGGATTACAGGCTTCAGCCACCGCGCCCGGCGGATGTTTTATTCTAAATGAAACCATTTGTCTTTGGGCACATTAGAAAAAAAAAAATGAGGTGATATTGAATGCCTTAGAAACAATGAGATACATTTCTGAGTAGTGTACAGAGGCTTCCGAAAGACATTGTTACTACAAAAGAAAAAAGCTTCTCTAAAGGTATCTCTACAGCACATTAGTAAAAAATTATTCTGAATATACTAACCTCTTTGATCTTTTGTCTTTTTCATCTGAATCTCGTCAACATCAACTCCCGTTAAAATTGGATCCTCAAGTGAGCCAGGAGGATCTGCAAGAATGAAATTGAACTCTTGGTCTTGCAAACAATTCAATTATTACAAAATCAGCTGCCTAAGGCTAAAGGCTAAAAGGAAAAACACTACCTGGTAATAGAATGATATCCCCTCAGTCTTTCATCTAAAATTTAGTCCAAGTCTCAATAAGATTGACTTCTGAAAATAGGTGGATAGCCAAAATTCCTCTTTGAAAAAAACTTAACATCCTTTCTCTTTGCCTTAGACATGTCTAAATATTTAAAATGCAAGCTTCAGGGAAATGACTCATCAGAAGAAGGGGGAGAAAAGAGGAACTTTGAGAAATAAAATGACAAGTGAAAAATCTTTAAAGTCCCTTCCATGAATATTAATAAGTGGGTTTAGCCATATGAATAGGTAATCAAAACTGCCAAGAACATAATTTGGATCCATCTAGTGAGTTTTCTATGATTGTACCTGGCACATGGCTACAATTTCAGAACTGGAGCCATAAATCTCTATTTGCCTCTGTCTTTAGGTTTATGTATACCCCTTCTATATATGTTATTTACATGTAACATGATTCTACATCTAGATGGTATTATTAGAAATTATATATAGGAGCTCTATTTAATCAGCCTAAAGAAAAAAATGTTTGTATATAAGTTAAATATTTTTTCTGAAAACAAAAGAACTAAACCACATAATTTTCAAGTTCATATAACTTGGATAAACTTAAATGAATAAGGGTATAGGTGATTTAGTAAAAATGGGTATTCTACCTAGCTTTACTAATCAAATAAGCTCATATCATCTCTGTTACAGAATTTGTTAATAAGAAAAATAGTCCGGGTGCGGTGGCTAACAGCTATAATCCCAGCACTTTGGGAGGCCAAGGTGAGTGGATCACCTGAGGTCAGGAGTTTGAGACCAGCCTGACCAATATGGTGAAACCCCATCTCTACTAAAAATACAAAATTAGCCGGGCATGGTGGCACATGCCTGTAATCCCAGCTACTTGGGAGGCCGAGGTGGGAGACTCGCTTGAACCTGGGAGGCGGAAGTTGCAGTGATCTGAGATCGTGCCATTGCACTCCAGCCTGGGCGGCAACAGTGAGACGCTGTCAAAAAAGAGAAGAAAGAAAGAAAGAGAGAAAGAGAGTAAGAGAGGAAGATAGTGAGAGAGAAAGAGAGAGAGCGAGAAATAGAGGAAGGCAGGAGAAAAAAGGAAAGAAAGAAAGAAAGAAAGAAAGAAAGAAAGAAAGAAAGAAAGAAAGAAAG
>NW_016824250.1:326336-330950 GCF_001698545.2 Rhinopithecus bieti
TTTTTTTTTTTTTTTTTTTTGGCAATGTGGGTATTAGAATAGGGTCAATAAGAATCTATTCTCCTTGTCATAGGAAATAATTGGGCAACTCCTTAACTTGACTTCCTTATCTAGAAAAGTATTTAAGGTCTAATCTGAGACATCTCATTTCCAGATAGGTTGAAAAAGGTAATGTTGACTGATGCAAAACAAAGCTACTTGGATATTACCAAAGCGCTAAGTAAAATAGCATGTTTTAAAATATACATAGAGTTCCTGTTCTTCCTGTACTTATATAGACAATTAGATGCAGTTTAATGAAATTAGACTTATTTTAAAAATTAACTGTAACTACTTTTGGTAAAAATGAGAGTGATTATAATAAAGATTATATTTCAATAGAAAACTGCAGTGTGTCCAATATAAAATGTTAGTCCTGTTAATTTTCTTTGAAGTTTTGTTAGCTTCCTATAAACTGGGTTGAATCCTGAATTCTGGTTTCATGAAAAACTAAAGTTTTCTTTTCTCATGTTCTGCAAGCTGAAATGGGAAGATTTTAAACTTTAGAAAAATCACTACCACAGTTTATGTATTGAAGACCTTCATGCCTGCTGGTATATGGCTCACTCAGAGAGTTCACCAGAAACCTGATGGTATAACCAGAGGCATTCAAATTGCAAATCAAGAAAATCAGAAAATCTTTCAGATTTCAATTGCCATCCTCACTCTACAATCTAAATAGTCTTCAAACTCACATCTGGATTTATTCTTTACTAGCTGCCCTCTGGACTGAAAAATAAGATCATAATTTGCTCAAAATATTAACCTTTTTATTTTGTTTTCATAGCATGATACCTTAAATTATCTTCAAGAAATAGAATCTTACTCCAAAACTGAAAAGTTCCTAATACCTTAACAGCATAAAAAGGACAAACATATGCTTCTATTGATAAAAGATGTTCTATGATAATAAATTAGAAATTGTTTCCCTAAATTTAAAGGATCTTGAAGAACAAGGATGGCTTTTATCAAACAGGTGTTACCTTCTCCATTGATTTATTTAATTGGTTAAATATTGGCACCTGGCAATTTCTGCTCCGGGGAATTTTTCAATCTTTGGCTATTTTTCTCCTATATTTATTGTATTTATCTCTCTACTGTGTTGTACCCTTTCAAGAGTTTTAAATCCTTTAAAAACAGCCACTCACACATCAAATGATTGCCATCATGATTCGATAGGTTGAAGGACTCAACAGCTTGACTAGTCAAGCCTACAATGACTATGTAATTTTGAATAATGATGACCATGTGACTTTACATCCCAATGCAACCATTGATAATAACAGCATCTATATGACTCTAATCTAGTGATGATGTCAATAGTGGGAACCAAGAGTAAAGCTATACTGTTTGATCATGCTCCCAGCATGATCAAAATGGGGGAATGGTTAAAATTAAGTCCAGGCCTAAAGAATCCATGAACCAACAAAACCAGTTAGACATCATGAATGACCTCAACATTGCTTAATTTGAAAACATAAGTGAAATTTAAATTTATCTATTTCTTATAAATCCCAATATTAAAGAAAACTAGAACTAGAACTTTAGCTCAGCCAATCAGAAACAGCCAACAAACTTATAACTGTATAACCAGGGACTTTCCAATGGGATAGACTAAATAAAGCAACTATATATTTGTAACCAATCAAATTTTTTTTTTTTTTTGCTTTACTTCTGTGTTCATCCTATTAAATTATTTCCCTTGTATTTTCTCAGCAGAGCTCCCAGACAACTTCTGGTTCAAGCTGCTTGATTTCTGAATTGTTTGCTCAAATAAACTTTTAAAATTGTTATTGTGGCTCAGTTTACTTTTTAAACTTTTGGGAAATTGCAAAACATCAATGATGTGTTTCTTTTATTTAAATAATATACTTTTGAGACATTGTAATATACCAATAATACGTTTTCTCTTATTTAAATAATAACCTTTTCTTATGTTTATATAGAAGATAGATTTACCTTTGTAACAATGCTTTGACTGTTCCTTTTTTTCTTTCAAATTTAAAAGTTGACCATAAATCACAAAAAAGTACTGCCTTTTAATAACATACATGTAAACAATTTTAGCTTATAGTGATTATTTTCATTCCAAAAAAATATGTTTTTCTGGTTTTGATGAAAAGTTTGTGTGTGTGTATGTGTGACAGTTTCACTCTTGTTGCCCACAGTGGAGTGCAATGAATGACATGATTTCAGTTCACTGCAGTCTCCGCCTCTCTCCTGCAGTCAAGCGATTCTCTTGCCTCAGCCTCCCAAGTAGCTGGGATTACAGGCATGCACTGCCACACCCAGCTAATATTGTATTTTTAGTAAGACACAGGATTTCTCTGTGTTGGTCAGGCTGGTCTCAAACTCCCGACCTCAAGTGATCCGCCTGCCTCAGCCTCCCAAAGTACTGGGATTACAGACGTGAGTCACTGCCCCTGGCCTAAAAGTATTTTTTGTTTTTTATTAAATGAAACACACGCACACACACACACACACACACACACACACACACACACACACACACAGAGGATATAAAGAGTAATAACAAAGCAAACTCCTGGGAAATCGATCAATTTAAGAAATAAACCTTGCTTTTGAAGCCTATAGGGCGGTGGTCCTTTTGGCACCAGGGACTGGTTTCATGGAAGACAATTTTTCCACTGACGGGGTGTGGAGCAGGAAACTTTCAGGATGAAACTGTTCCACCTCAGATGATCAGTCATTAGATTCTCATCAGTAGCACGCAACCTAGATCACGTGCAGTTCACAATAGGGTTGGCGCTCCTATGATAATCTAATGCCACAACTGATCGGACAGGAGGTGGAGCTCTGGCAGTAACGCTTGTTGACCTCCGCTCACCTCCTGCTGTGCAGTTCACTTCCTAACAGACCATGGAATGCTACTGGCCTGCAGCCTGGGGATGATGACCCCTGGTATAGGGTAATGAATCATCACCTGGGAGGTAACTAATAACCTGAATTTTGTGTTTATCATCTCTGTGGTACTTTCGTAGTGTTATAACACTGCTAACTTGTTTCTCAAATGGATGTACAAATGCACACTTCCTATGGCAGTGTTGACATCCTAGCCAACCTTTGATATTGTGCTAGGAGTTGTAAATCATCAAGGGACCTAATTCTTATAGTGTAATTTAGAAGAGAAATTTAATTTTACTTTGAAATAAGTTAATATAATAAATAAAATCAAACTGGTAAATATAAAGAAAACTAATTACTAAAATACCAAGAGGTGATTTGTTTTAAGGGACTTCACAGAGTGCCTAATCTACTTAGTCTACCACAAATATCCTCTTCTATAATTCCTTTTGGTCCAAGAGTATAATGCAGTTGGAAGTGGATCATTTACTTTTCAACCAAATAGCAAAATCCTGCATATTCATAAGTTAAAAGTTATATCAATCTGAAACTAATTGCAAAAAGTTATTAAGAATAGAAAGTCCATTAAACACCAGCTGTTTGCAGCAATTAATCACTAATACTTCTGTCTTATTAATCACCATCAACATATACTGAAGTATTTTGGAGACTATTAGTATGTTGTATACCACTTGGAGTAAAATCCAAAATCTGCATTATGGCTTACACTACACATATATAATCTCATTCTCTATATTTCAGCCTTGTTTCCTTTCAATTACTAAAATATGCCTGTGTTTTTTTTTTTTTTTTTTTTTTCCTCTTCTCAAAGAGCACATGCTGTTTTCTCTTTATAAAGACACCAACCCTCTGAAGAATAAGTGAGTGGATAATGGTGACATTTCATTGAAATTACATGTTATATTTGTTATGCTTTGGACTATATCCTAGGGATCTATCTTTCCCATGTTCCTCTTATCAATGTGAAAGCAGGATCCATGACACTTTTTTGGCACATCTCACATCAAAATATTCCAAAGCAACCTCTTACAAACCTAGGGCACTTCTTTATTTCTCTTGGCCTCCTTTTGTTTATTAAAGAATCAATGTTTTCCTTTACACAGCTTTTCCCATAGTCTTGGTTTCATATACAAAGCTATATGCACATAATGTTTTATTTCTAGCTCCTTTCCCCTTAATGATGATACATAAAATCTTATAAAATATACACTATTCCAAATTTCATACCAATGCATTCATAGTTTATGTTGTTAAACTTGAAAATGACAGTTGACCTTATCTTTTTATCTGCTCATATTTATTTCAATTCTAGGTGTAGCATATTTCTGCTATATTTGTTCTTGTCTGTGTAAAATTAAATGATGATGCCGACATTGGATGCACATTGCTTTTTATTAAGCACTAGACACTGGACTTGATGTTTTGAAGATATGATCCCACTTATTCCTCACACCACACTCTAAGCAAGAAATGGTTATTCCCAGTTAACAGAGGAGGAAATTGACCACAGAGGGGTTAGGTAATCTGTTTATGGTTTTATTTTATTTTATTTTATTTTATTATTTATTTTATTTTATTTTATTATACTTTAAGTTCTAGGGTACATGTGCATAACGTGCAGGTTTGTTACATATGTATATTTGTGCCATGTTGGTGTGCTGCACCCATCAACTCGTCAGCACCCATCAA
>NW_016824250.1:335301-347159 GCF_001698545.2 Rhinopithecus bieti
CTGGTGTGCCCGTTTGCTTAAAGCACGGTATTGGGGTGGGAGTTACCCGATTTTCCAGGTGTTGTGTGTCTCAGTTCCCCTGGCTAGGAAAAGGGATTCCCTTCCCCCTTGCACCTCCCAGGTGAGGCGATGCCTCGCCCTGCTTCAGCTCTCGCTGGTCAGGCTGCAGCAGCTGACCAGCACCGATTGTCCAGCACTCCCTAGTGAGATGACCCCAGTACCTCAGTTGAAAATGCAGAAATCACTGGTCTTCTGTGTTGCTCGCGCTGGGAGTTGGAGACTGGAGCTGTTCCTATTCGGCCATCTTGCTCCGCCCACCTGTTTATGGTTTTAATACTAATAAATAGCCAAGGAAGATTTGTTGTTTCTGAACAAAACTCTTAGCCATAACATACTTTCTGCATTCATACTACATTTCAATATTTTTAGAATACACTTAAGCCCACAAAATTTCATATACCCCCTTTGCTTACAATTTTTACTTCTCTCAGATATTTCCCAGAATATCATTCTCTCTCTCATTTTCTTGTTATGATATATTCAATATGGAAATTGGGTCAATTTTATTACTTTTCAAATTTTCAGTGGATTAAACTGCAAGATATGGTGAGGACTCAGATGTAGGTCTATGGCAAAAGATAGAGGAGGAGTCAACAGGACTCAGAAAACAGAGGGAGTCACATACAAGCCTAATGAACTAAGGCTCAGATGAGGCCACCTTCTACATTCTGTGCTTTTATCAAATAGATGAAATTTATGCTTGGTGTTTCCACATCAAAGATGGTGAACAGACTTCCTCTTGCAGACCATCTGGGTAGTAAGTAGTAGAGTACTCTAATGAAATAATTGTAAAATGCTGCCCAAGATAGAAGCACCCCATGGCTAATAATTGATACCTGTTCTAGATGCTCATTGAGGATGAGCTATGATTGGCAGAATGATCCAGGCATCTTTTTCCTTTGCTGACATTGTTTTGTATCTTAATATAATACATTGGATACATTGTATCCTTGCTTTGTTCCATAATAAATGATAGCTGGTAGTATAACTCTATGATGATTGTGAGTCCTGTGAGTCCTTGTAGGGAATCATTGAACCCAGGGGAGGTCTTAGTGTCCCTGCCACAGGAAGAGATTAGTAAACTTAGACCAGGTCAGAGCTCTGGTTAAGTGGCCATGAGGTCAAGACATGTCTCTAATTCAATCTCGTAGAAACCCAGAGGGCAAGTCAGTACTATGGTCTTAATAAATGATCAAGACAGACATTATATAGAAATTAGTTGTTACTCAATCACACTATATGTTTTGAGAACATTAACAATTAACCGGTGTATTAAAGCTGCCTCGGTCAAAGCTGACTCATGGACTAGATATTGATTCTAGAGGCTGAAGGATTTATATGTCTAAAGCTCAAAAGTGCTCTAAATATCCACAAAACAACAAACCCGTATCCCCTTCTTTAATTGGAGATTAGAGATACCGAAATGTAGATAGAAAGGAGAGGAACTCTGGATTTGTCTGATCTATTTGGTATTATGATGCTTTCATTTTAATATTTCTTTCAAACTCTCAGACTTTAATTGAAATGATTTTTAAAATAAATTGAGTAGACATAATTGAAAGAACTAGCTAGGAGGTCTTTTTTGGTATCCCAGGCAGTGCCCACAATGAACCTGCCACTCACTGTTGGCATAGTGGGTTGCTAGTTACATATTAAGTATGGAATTTGGCTTTTTTTTTTTTTGAGACAGAGTCTTGCTCTGTCGCCCAGGCTGGAGTGTAGTGTTGTGATCTTGGCTCACTGCAAGCTCCACCTCCCGGGTTCACACCATTCTCCTGCCTCAGCCTCCCCAGTAGCTGGGACTACAGGTGCCCGCCACCACGCCCGGCTAATTTTTTTGTATTTTTAGTAGAGACAGGGTTTCACCGTGTTAGCTAGGATGGTCTTGATCTCCTGACCTCAGGATCCACCCGCCTTGGCCTCCCAATGTGCTGGGATTAAATTGTGGGTGAAGCCACTGTGCCCGGCCGGAATTTGGTATTTTATACAGGGAAGTGATTGCCACTTTAGGGATAGTGTTTGGGTCCAGCTTGAATGTCCTGCATCATAGAATTATGATGAAAATCCAAGTGAGTCGGGCAGCATTTTCTTGCAGTGATTCTCTGACCTGAAGATGAGTGGATGAGAGTGCCATTAGAACAGATTTATTTTCTGTTTTTTTTTTCCCCTATATCTATACACATTGCCTATAGGAAGGATTATATACCTGGTTTTCTCATTTAAAAGCATATCAGTTATTTAGGAAGGGAATTTTTCCCCAACTTTAAACATGGAGAGAGGTTTTGTCTTTGTATAAAGGACATTGAATAATATAGTAGAATGCTTCTTCAGAAATAGTTTTACAGTAAAGGTACACACACAAAATAATTTACATTAAATTCTGGTAAAATGTTACCATCTACTAAACACTATCCTTTGATCAGGCTTGCCATATCCATGGGAGTGAATCTCACAGTGGAGACAGAGCCTCTCGCTCAGACTCTTTTGCATACAAGAGAGATGTTTATGCCAAATTTTATGTTTTCGTTGCTCTTGAGCTATTCAGTCTTTGTTGTTCACGTAAACTTCAGTGCTTTTTAAAAGCACTTATTAGGCTATAAGATGACCGTCATACTCTGACAGGTAACCAAGTTTCCCACGTCATGTGGCCATTTATACTTATAATTGGGAGATAGATAGATGATAGATAGATAGATAGATAGATAGATAGATAGATAGATAGATAGATATAGTGTTTTGTTTTGTTTTGTTTTATTTGTACTCTAAAACAATATGGCCAATTAATTTGTTTATTTTTTAGTGACATCATAGTATATTTCTGGGGTAACTATGATATTTTGATACATAGTATATTTCTGGGGTACATATGATATTTGATTATACAGTGCATAATGATCACATCAGGGTAATTGGGATATTTATCACCTCGTTTACTTTTGGGGAACATTTCAGTTCTTCTAGCTACTTTGAAATATATAATAAATTATTGTTTTACTATAATTTTCCTTCTTATTCTTTCTATCTGAGCCTAAGTTTGTACCCATTAACCCACTTCTGTTCATCCTCCCTGCTTCCCTCCCAGCCTCTGGTAACCACCATTCTACTCTACCTCCAGGAAATCCACATTTTTGGCTCTCACACATGAGTGAGAACATGTGATACTTGTTTTCCTGTGCCAGGCTTATATCACTTAACACAATGAGCTCCATTTCCACCCATGTTGCTGCAAATGACAGGGTTTTATTATTTTCATGGCTGAATTGTATCCCACCATGTGTATTTGCCAAATTTTTTTTTCTGATTTTGGACACCTAGGTTGATTTCATATCTTGGCTATTGAGAATAATGCTGAAATAAGAGTGCAGATATCTCTTAGATAAACTGATTTCCCTTTATTTTGGATGTATAGCTAGCAGTGGGTCTGGCAGTTTTATACTTAGTTTTGAGGAAACTCCATAGTGTTTTCCATAATGGTTGTACTACTTTACATTACCACCAACAGTGTATGAGGGTTCACACTCACCACCATGTGTTATTTTGTCTTTTTAAAATGACAGACACTTTAACTGGGGTGAGATAATAAAACCATTGTGGTTTTGAATTGCATTTTTTTGATTAGTGATGGTAAGGAGATTTTCCTAAACTCATTGGCCATTTGTATGTCTTCTATTGAAAAAGTCTATCCAGGTCTTTTGCCCATTTTTAAATTAGATTATTATTATTTTTTCCTGTTGAGTTGTTTGAGTTCCTTATATATTCCGGTTATTAATCCCTTGCTGGATGAATAATTTTCAAGTATCTTTTCTCATTCTGTGTTGTCTCTTCACTTTGTTAATTATTTCCTTTGCTGTGCAGGTTTTTTGCTTGATGTAATCTCATTTGTCTCTTTTTGCGTTTGTTGCCCGTGCTTTTGCGGTCTTACCCAAAAAAAATCCTTCCAGACTAATGTCCTGTACTGTTTCCCCAATGTTGTCTTATGGTGATTTTATAGTTCCAGGTCTTATATTTAAGTCTTTAATTCATTTTGAGTTGATTTTTGTATATGGTAAAAGATACGGATCTAGTTTCATTCTTCTGCATAAGAATGTCCAGTTTTCCCAGCACCATTTATTGAAGAGACTTTTCCCCATGTATGTTCTTGACAACTATGTTAAAAATAAGTTGGCAGTTAGCATGTGGATTTACATCTGGGTTCTCTATTCTATTTCATTGGCTTATGTGTTGTTTTTTATGCCAGTACCATGCTGTTTTAGTATAGCTTTATAGTTGAATTTGAAATTAGGTGGTGTGATGCCTCCAGCTTTAGTATTTTTGATCAGGATTGCTTTAGCTATTTTTTTTTTTTTTTTTTTTTTTTTTTTTTTGGTATGTGTGATTCCAAACAAAATTTAGAATTGTATTTCCTATTTCTGTTAAGAATGTCATTGATATTTTCATAGGAATTTTATTGAATCTGTAGTTTTCTTTGGGTAGTTTATTTAATAATATTTTTTCTTCCAACCTATAAGCATGGGATATCTTCATTTTTTGTGTCCTCTTCAGTTTCTTTCATCACTATTTCATAGTTTTCCTTGTAGAGACATTTTACTTCTTTGTGTAAATATATTGCTAGGTTTTTTTTTTTTTTTTTTTTGCCATTATAAGTAGGATTGCTTTCTTGATTTATGTTCAGGTTGTTTGGTTAGTGTATAGAAATACTACTGATTTTTGCATGTTGATTTTATATCCTGGAACTTTACTGAATTTGTTGATCACTAGGAGATTTTGATGGAGTCTGAGCAATAAATATTTTATTTTTGAAGGCTTTACTAGTATATACTCACAGTATTGTTAAGTACTGAGCACTCCCATTGAGCTTTATTTTATTTTGAAATAAATCCTTAACTAGCATCAAGTAAGAAACTTAAGTGTTCTTGGGTAGATCTGTTTCCTTGATAGATTGTTCATGTCAGGCTTCTGCTTAATAAAGTATGGACTTTTTCAATTTTGTCTCCTGTTCTGATCTCTTCTTTTGTTGCTAAATAGATATGTACATTAAAAAACAGAGAATATTATCTGGGGCAGGTAGCATGGGTTGGCTTACTTATCACCTATTCTTTATTGTTTCTCCTTTGCCTGGTTTTCTCTAGCAGAAAACAAGTCGTAATTTTTTTCTGGCTTCTTTGAATGTAGGGTGGCTAATGACCTATAAGACACTCTGGTGCCACAGCCCATTCTACCTTTCTCCTCTTCTTGGTCTGAATGCTGGCAAGGTGGCTGGAGCTATAGTGCCTACTGACAAATGACAGAGAAAAGAACAGGAAATTACGGATATTCTAGTTCTGATTCCAGGAAAAACAGACTAACCTCTTCACTGTCTATATTCAGGCTACAAGTTATATAACATACTTAAATAAATAAAAGCACTTTCTTAAAACTCTCACTGGTTTTCTGTCATTGAAACTAATTTTAAATAAAATATAAGCTAACTAAATAATGAAAATATAATCTCTAACCATGAAAGAAAATTGAAGTAAATAAGAGACCATTTTCTATTGCTCAATTTTGGGGAAAGAAAGGAAGTTTGGACTCGACAAACTTAAAAGTAATGATTTAAAAGACATTTATTTGCAGGTATTAATACAGTCAACATTTGTTAGTTGACTATGAATCATTTATATCTTTTCTACCTTTTCTTAGCAGTACCTACAATTTCCCACCTATAATGTGTGTGTGGGATGGGTTATTCCATCTCTGTTTTCAGGGGGTACACCAGGATTGGTTAAAGCCAATTGACACAACATATCTTCCTGACCAAGATACTTTTCCAGGAAAGTACATATGAAAAAGTCAGGTGAATCAAAGCCCAAGAATCTGGATTACATGGCTTTTATCTGATGTGGGGGAAGCTGACTCCATCTTGGTGAATATGAACATGGAAGCACTTAGTAGATCAGCTAGCAGTCACGTTTGCAATACAAAAGGAGGAGCCTAACAGGGAATGGAGGCAAGGGTAAGAAAAAAGGACTGAGTAAATTGTGTACTGGTTATATTTCTAGAACCCATAATCAAGCCTATCTTGCAACCAGAACATCAATTGCACGGTGAAATGACATAGAAATTCCCCTTATTTTAAATAGTCTGAATAAGTATAATTTTCTATTACTTATAACAGAAATACTCCTATTATATGTATTACCTTCTTGCTTTGTAAATGAGACTGTCAAAATATAGAGGATTATATTTTTTATATTTTGTCAGTAATTTTATTTGTCTCTATTAGAGAATCTCCCCCTTACTACATAGGACTAAATAAAAACTCATTTCATTTACTTTGGTAATTTATAGTGTTGTGTGGAGGGGCAAGCAATAAAATGAGAACTACAAAATCACTCCATAAATTCATTGTTCTCTGTACATGCATTTTAATCTTTTGGATAAAGAAGTGTAGAGAGAGAGAAAATGTGGTCCAGTTTCATGCTTGAGCTTTGGATCAAGCATAGATCTACATGATTTCAGTTCCTGAACCATTTGGTGAAGCCAACTAATAAATTTACATTATTTTGTAACTTCAAATGAGAGTCGAAGAATTTGGTCACCAAGTTCCTTGTGATAAGTCCTTGCCCTCCCCACGTTCTTTCATTTGGACTTAAGGCAGACCTAGCTGTAGGCTAACTCCTGCATGGTCTCCGAGTTGAGGTACGAAGTATTTAAGAACACTCCTCTGCTTTCAAAGGAAAGTGTAAAATTAGTTTTATTGCCATAAGTCCAATAAACATTGTGTCTAGGAAGAGCCAAGGGCATCAATGTGAACAACCTTGAGTAAACTCATCAGACTTGGTAGGCTAGTGATAGTTGTATATGATCATGTTTCAGGTCAGCAATGAGAAAGGAGAATACTTTTTCAGTCTATGTGGCTGATCTCTGAGCACACATATTACTGTTAAGTGCCCATTCTCTCCAGAGGCCAGACTTCTGATTCTTAACATTCAGTGTGCATGAATATCGCCTATGAGAGCTTGTTGAAAATGCAAATTCATGTATCTACCTTCCCTAGAAGAATTTGCTGAGGTGATTGTAAAACTACAGTTGAGAAATGTTAGGCAACATATTGTCCCCAATTTACATATGCTTGTTGTTTAAAATTCAATAGACAACCTAAAACTGCACTTTTACACACTTGATTTTAAGCACTTTCGATGCTAAGGCAACTCAATTCTGCCATAGCCTTTCCTTCAAATCAGATATAATTGTGTAAAGATTCACAAACAGATCCCTTCCCTCTCAGAATAAAATGGACTACCCTCTCCCTCATGCTATGGAAGCAACTCAAAAATGTGAGATAAACAAATATACTATTTATTCTTCCTTCAAGAACCTTAAAGTTTATTAAAGGAAGTAAGACAACTTGCAAGTAACTGTAATAAAATGAAGAAAGTTATGCACTGTAAGAAAGAAATAAAATAATGCTGCGGGAGGTTCAAAGATGACAGAAAGCACATGCATCTCGGGGTGTCCTAGAAAACCAATGTTCTATGCCAATGCTTCTCTTTTGGTAGCCTTTTATTTGCTTTCAGTAGTTATACTCAAGGAGGCAGGCAGTCAGCATGAGATACCAGTGTGGTATCAATTTCCTAACCAAACAGAAACTTTACGGAATTTAATATTTGCCCATTCTTGAGATCAGAATCTAATTCAGGTTTACCATTCACTTCATTAAAATTTTGTTACTACTTGCCATGGATAAATTTATGTGTTAACTTGATTGGGCTAAGGGATGCCAAGACAGCTGGTGAAACATTATTTCTGAGTATGTTTGTGATGGCGTTTCTAGAAGAGATTAGCATCTGAATTGGTAGATTGCCTAAAAACGATAGCCCTCACTGATGAGAGTGAGCATCATTCAATTCATTGAAGGACTATTAGAACAAAATGGTGGTAAATTGGCTCTCTCTGTGCTTGGGCTGGGACATTCATCTTGTCCTACCCTTAGACATCAGCACTCCTGGTTCTCTGGCATTCAGACTATTATGTGGATTAACACCATTGGCTACCCTGGTCATGGCTTGGGGTTTGCATTAGAACGATAACACAGGTTGTCCTGGGCCTCCAGCTTCCAGATGGCAGATCACGGGGCTTCTCAGCCTCCATAATCATGTGAGACAATTCATCATAATAAATCTCTTCCTCTCTCTTTCTTTTTCTCTCTCTCCTATTGGTTCCATTTCTCTGGTGAACCCTAGTACCATTATTTGTGAATTATCCTTCAAAATTAACACAACCAAGTGACAAATATTACAGAAATCTACACATTATACAAGGAATTTATGAATGGCAGAATGAGTGGTAGAAGGAGGAGAGAAATGAAATATTTTTATAAAGTAAAGTGTGGTGGACAAATAGGATAGATATGCCATATAACCACGTAGCTGTAAACCATTAGAAAATGACTTTAGCAAGAAAGGTGCCATTTAAGAGCAAGGTGTGATATAGCATTCTCAAAACCTAATAGTATCAAACTAAAAGCAAATGGTCATGTTCAGAACATTCAGAACATGTTTCTGAGTGGGGAGGGATAGAGAAGAGAGAGAAGGAGCAAGAAATAGAGATAGAAAGAGATTGACATAAGTCTTCTCACCTGTACAAATAAGAGTGGAAAATTCTTGCCTATGGTGTCATCCTTAAAATCAAAAGACACATTTTAAATTTTGATCCATTTTTCACTGGTTAGCTTCTTAAATAGTGTATCTACTGATTAATGTATTCATTTGTTAGATTTTTAATGTAATTTACTACACTCTACCCTATATAGAGGAGATTTTAAAAATGGGTACAAAGCTTGTAAAGAGTGCTAACTGTTGACATGTAGGGAAGAAATTAAAATAGAATGCAATGAAACTGGAGGTGAATACATAAAGTGAAGTGATTGCATAATATAAGAAGAGAAAAACTACAGAAAGTTAGAAGAGAGTGAGGCCGCAAGTGAAGATATTTTAGACAATTTCACAGATGTCTTAAATCATGTTTAAGATTAACCAAAATAGATATGGAAAGGAGAGCTAGAAGAAAACAATATGTGCAAAGTAATAGTGTCATGAGAGAATATGTCGACTCAGGATAATGTAAGCAGAAAACCTGCTCTTCAGTAAAAGTGTTCTTGCCACTTCAAACTATTTGGTAATAATCTGTTAGGATAGTTTCAATTGTTTTGGTGGTTTTAGAGGGTTTCTTATATTAATAAATTGTAAATTGGACATATAACAGTTTATAAATATAATATTGTGGGGTTTTCCTGATCAATTAATTATGCTTTCAGAGGATAAAAATTATTCACGAGATTGAACAAACATTGTATTATAGTTATTAACCTATATCCACACTACAAACAACGTGACACAGCCTGTCAGTAAGAGAAAAATATGGCTAGAATAATCAAACGGAAAAAAAATTAGCTCAATCATAGTAGGTTTGTCCTTTCTAGGAAAATAATTTGATCTCATGATTCAATTTCCTTTAAAAACTCAGAGATAGATTTATATCAATACAAAACTTTATATTTTATTTTGACATTAGCTTTATAAATTTCTCAACAATAACCCTACATTATTGAAAGATTTTAGCTAAATATTGGCTTAGAAACCAGAATTAAGAAGTGAAAAAACTAAATGATTGATACAACTCATGAAAACAGAATTAAGTATTTTTCTTAGCTTCAGATTTTAAGTTTGGCGTGAACGTGATATCTTTTACTGGTCACATACACTAAATTCAAATATTTGTGAAACAAATCACATGAGCAGATGATCTTCTTTTTTTGCAATGGCCTGTGTGGCAGGCTTAATGTAGTCAAATTTTGTAAATGATAGGATTTGTGAAAAGCCACTTTCCCTACGTTATAATGTGGAGGTTATTAGGATGTGCTTATGGTATGTGAGAATTTTAACAATCCAGGTAGTGTTACTTCCTCTAAGTTGACAGTGCAAAATCTATCTTCTTGAAGGTTTTTAGATTGGATTGTATACCAGTTCTTGTTCAAATCCAGATGTAACCCAGTGATTATTTTGCCATGTTCTATACTAAATTTTAATCTCTTAAATGTTCCTCTTTGTGATACTTTGTGAAATTTTTCAACGGTTATGTTTGTTGATTCTCCCTACTTAAAGATACACAGTGCATATAATTTGTTTATTACATTTTAATCTCTACTGATAACTAGATGATAAGATGTATTTAGCTTACATCAACCAAATGATTATGAAATAATATATTGCGTATCTAATTGTTTATTTTGGTGTTTTATCAATATAGTTCCATGTATACATTAGAGAAGACAGTTATAAAACTAAGAATATTCTCTAAATATTTCCATGATATGAACTTATCTCTCTATATTCCTTCATATTTTTACAATGATTTTGCTTTCTCATTATGATTTTTCTTTCTAGCATATTCTCTATTGTCTCTCTTACATTGTATCCCTGTATACATTTATTAATTGCATAGACATTCTATATTGTACAGAGTGCCTCCTGGCCCTGTTTTTGAAGCATATGTATCATTTTTCCTGTCTTTCAATATTCGTGTCAATTATTTTTCAAATTTAAGAGGAAATATTTATATTCTATAACCACATATATTAAGGAACTTCCATTTTGATACAAACAGATGATTAAGCATTTCTGTCACCACCTCAAAAGCTTAAGATATATTCTAATCAATAAATTATATCATATATTTTATACCCATTTTCCAGAATTGCTTGTATAGTTTTTTTTATCTATTTGTACCAAACATTAGGATGCATAAACACAGGACATATTGGGACAGGGTTATACACCGTATGGATTTTTAAAAGGCAGCTTTCCTAACATCATCTACAGTTCTCTTAAGGTTATCCTTGTCATGACCTCAAATCACTTAAATTCAATATTAAAAGGCACGTGCCTGTAGTCCCAGTTACTCGGGAGACTGAGGCAGGAGGATAGCATGAACCCAGGAGGCAGAGCTTGCAGTGAGCCGAGATCGCGCCACTGCACTCCAGCCTGGGTGATAGAGCTAGACTCCGTCTCAAAAATAAGTAAATAAATAAACAAATAAAACTCTAAATGTGATAACAGGTAAACTCTCAAATTCCAAATAACTACAAAGAACTGACTTAAATTTCAATGTCTACATTAATGTTAGTATTTAATAACCTTAACAATGATGTCAGTCAAATTCTGTATTATGTAAATGATACTAAAATATGACTATAAAATTATGGGAAAATCATTTATCAGTATCATTTTTTAAAAGAATAACTATTTTCCACTAAGCAATACAAATTGAAAGGCTTATACAAATTTTAAATGAATAAAATCAGGAAATGTAAAAGAATTGAAAAACAGAAAAGATAGAAACAATAATAACTAGGATTTGATAGCATAAAAGGGTGACTAAAGTCAAAATAATTTAATTGTATATTTAAAAAGAACTAAAAGAGTATAATTCAATTGTAACTCAAAGGATACATGCTTGAGGGGATGGATACCCCATTTTTCATGATGTGATTACTGTGCATTACATGCTTCTCTCAAAATATCTCATGTACCTCAAAAATATATGTATTAGTTTGGCGCCAGAGTAATTGTGGGTTTTGCCATTAAAAGTAATTAGTTTTGCAACAACCTCATACCTACTATGTATCCAGAAAAATCAAAACTAAATTTATTGTAAAAAATTGCAGAACAGGCCGGGCGCGGTGGCTCAAGCCTGTAATCCCAGCACTTTGGGAGGCCGAGACGGGCGGATCACGAGGTCAGGAGATCGAGACCATCCTG
>NW_016824250.1:348178-351707 GCF_001698545.2 Rhinopithecus bieti
TTTCTTTCTTTCTTTCTTTCTTTCTTTCTTTCTTTCTTTCTCTCTCTTTTTCTTTCTTTCCTTTTTTCTTCTTTTTTGTTTCTCTCTCTTTTTTCTTTGACAGAGTCTCACTCTGTTGCTCAGTCTGGAGTGCAGTGGTGTGATCTCAGCCCACTGCAACCTCCACCTCTAGGGTGTAACTGATTCTCCTGCCTCAGCCTCCTAACTGGGCCTATAGGTGTGTGCCAGGATATTTTTTGAATTTTTAGTAGACGTGGGGTTTCTCCTTATTGGCCAGGCTGATCTCTGGATATTTTCATTTTTATAATGCATTTCTGATTCTGGTATTGTCTTGCAGTCACTTAAATAAAAAGGGCATCACTTCCACGACAAGTGATATTTTGGTAGGACAGTCAGCACATTTTGGAATTTATGCAAGATATTCAAATATTATATTTTCAACACTGTCCTTAACCATTTCTCAAAATAGTTCCAAAGGGAGATTTTCTAGTATCTTTTGAGATGTTTACTAAAATATCAAAAGTTTTTATTTGAAGCATCAATTTAATTGAAGACAGTTTTTTATCTTCTCTTTCCAAAGATAATATAGAAGGAAGCATAAGTTATGGACTTATGTGGAGTACTGATAAAATAATCCATTTTTGTTCTCTAAACTTCTTGTTACACTGTGACACAGTTTCCTTCTCTCCTCAAAGAAGCTATGATCCTGCCTGAATAGAAAATCAAAAAAAAAAAAAAAAAAAAAAAAAAAAAGAAAAAAAAAAAAAAAGAAAACAATTATCTAAAACATATATCAAATAAATAAGTTTTATACAAAGTATAATTTGGGAGCACATCACCTAGATAACTTTATTTCTAATTGTTTTGACCAAACATAACTATTACACAGTACTTGGATGTGCCAACAACATTTTAATTGCTCTAAAGTCGTAGAATTTTATGGTATTTTCATATTCAAACTATCATTAATCTTTATTTTATTCTTTAAAAAATAACCTTGATCTCAAATATGCTTCATTTGACATAAAATGAGCTGATCTGAATCTTTAAGATACTGATGGATAAATCAAACAGAAGTTTATTTTAATTTCATTTCTCTTATTTGTATATAATAGGTAGTCTGTAACTTACTTAAGAAACAAAATTTGGTCAACAAGGAGGAAATATGTCTAATACAATTTCTAATGTATTTGCAGATGAGGATGAGGATTGCTGTGGAGAAGGAGGTGCCAGAAATATCGGTGTTTTAATGTGACTAAAACCCACTCATTTTAAGTATTAGCACAGTTTTGAACAATTTCAAAAGAAAATATTGACGGAGACTCGCTCCATTTTCCTCTGCATGATTTTCTTGGATCTTGACCTGAGAGTATCTCAATTCAAAGTGGATATATGTTGCCAATATAAATAAGATCCTCTTTTCTCTTTTTACTGATGCATTACATCCTTGTGACATGCGATGCATGGTGTTGAGATGGACTGACGTAGCTAATGAAATGTGACAGAAGGCAATTAGATACCAAGTTTTATAAATGCTAGATGTGAAATGAAAATCTATACAAGTTACTTTCACAGGGAGCAGCTTTCATTTCACATTTTGTTTATCAACTAGAAGAGATATAGTCACATATGTCAATGAATTTCCTTATTAGCTGTAAGTAAAAAACACATACATCAAATACAGTATTTCAAAAATTATTTTTATCTAATATTTTGTGTAAGTCACCTAATTAATCACTATGTCAGTATAAGATTTCTCTAACATGGCTGGGCGCGGTGGCTCACGCCTGTAATCCCAGCACTTTGGGAGGCCAAGGCGGGTGGATCACGAGGTCAGGAGATTGAGACCATCCTGGTTAACACAGTGAAACCCCGTTTCTACTAAAAATACAAAAAGAGATTAGCTGGGCATGGTGGCGGGCGCCTGTAGTCCCAGTTACTCGGGAGGCTGAGGCAGGAGAATGGCATGAACATGGGAGGTGGAGGTTGCAGTGAGCCGAGATCGAGCCACTGCACTCCAGCCCGGGTGACAGACGAAGAGTCCATCTCAATAAATAAATAAATAAATAAATAAATAAATAAATAAAGTTATCTAACACTCAATTTAGCATTTACATAGGTTATACTTAACGGCCTATGCATCAGTGTACCTATGGAATCATTTGGGAAAATTTTAGACTACTGGAAATTATTTGGCTTAATGTAAATCTCATCAGACCACTGAATCCACCTATTTTTATATTATTGACTCATTAAACAAACATTACCTTACTTGAGAGTATACCAAATTTATTAATTTATCTCTTGAACTCGGACATAGCTAAATAACATGACAAGAGACATGCAAACCTGACTGAAAGAATAACTACAGATAATAGAACACTGAAAAGAAAAGAAAATGGAAAATGCTGCCATGTTCAGGATAAACTGACATGATGTTTTTATCTCACTCTCAAACATTTCAGAGAATAAATATATCAAAATTACATATATATGAGAGGTAAGATGTTAATGATTGGTAAAAGGTATGTAAGTACTCATGGTACTCTTCTTGAAACTTCACTTTGGGTTTAAAATATTTCAAAATTTAAAAAAAAGAATAAAGTAAATAAATATCCTATAAAAAATATAGTAACTGGTTCTGTAAAATAACCAGTAGTTAAAGCATTAAATTGGTATTTCCAAAATGAATAGTGACTCAGACATTAAATCAACATTTGGCATAAGAAACAGCATTGAAGTAAGATGAAGGTTGCAGAGAAAAACAGAAGGTATTTTAAAGTACAAAGTGTCAGGAAGCAACTGATGCTGGAGAGGATGTGAAACGGGAATGCTTTTACACTGTTGGTGGGAGTGGAAATTAGTTATATCGTTGTGGAAGAGAGTGTGGTGATTCATCAAGGATCTAGAACTAGAAATGCCATTTGACCCAGCAATCCCATTACTGGGTATATACCCAAAGACACCTGCATACATATGTTTATTGCAGGAATGTTCACACCAGAAAATACTTGGAACCAACCCAAATGCCCATCAATGATAGACTAGATAAAGAAAATGTGGCACATATACACTGTGGAATACTATGCAGCCATAAAAAAGATGAGTTCATGTCCTTTGCAGGGACACGGATGAAGCTGGAAACCATCATTCTCAGCAAACTAACACAAGAACAGAAAACCAAACACTGCATGTTCTCACTCATAATCCGTAAGAACGCATGGGTACAGGGAGAGGAACATCACACACCGGGGCCTGCCAGAGGGTGGGTGACTAGAGAAGGGATAACATTAGGAGAAATATCCAATGTAGATGATGGTTTGCTGGGTGCAGCAAACCACCATGGCATGTGTATACCTATGTAACAAACCTGCATGTTCTGCACATGCACCCCAGAACTTAAAGTATAATTAAAAAAAAAAAAATCTCCCCAATAAAGGTCCTGTATTTTCAAAATAAAACAAAATAAAATAAAATTAAAAAGTCCTTCAGCTCTTAGGTTCTGTAAATAAATATTCCATACATCAAA
>NW_016824250.1:352101-362252 GCF_001698545.2 Rhinopithecus bieti
AAAAAAAAAAAAAAAAAAAAAAAAAAAAGAAAGAAAGAAAAAACAAAGCACAATTCCTTATTATTTTTGACTCTTTTCAGACTTGTAATAAAGAGTAACTAGAACCTTGGATGTAGTTAGCTCTGGAAATTCATTTGATCTAACTGATGGTTCTATATTAACATTTATATAGCTTCCAACAAAGGGCATGGTCCAGTATAGATTTTCAGTACAAGCTGGCTTTTTTACCTTGTAAGTTTAGAAGACAAAGTAGAACAGAACTATGTCAATGGCTATTGTGAATCATAAATTTATTTTGTATAAAATGATATAAAATATTTTGTAAGATTGTTTTATTAGAATAGTATTGTTTTAAAATAAGATTATATGGACAGCAATAACTTGGTGTGTTCTCCCATATTACTTTCTTAGTCTATTTTATATACTTTATAAAATGAAACTTTGTGAATTAGCCAATTTTGCTTTGATTTGGGAGAAAGTTTCTCTTGATTGGGATTTCCATCACATTTATAGATGAATTTGGGGAAGAATAGATTATGTCATCTCATCCATGACTATGGTGTATCTATTTTGTTCACTTCATCAAAATAACTTATTGTTCTAATTCTAAAGATAAACTTCACTACTTGAGTTCAAGTTTTGGTTCATTTCTACAAGTTTTGGTGCATTTCTACAAGTTTTGGTGTATTTGCATGACTCAGTTTATTTATTCATGAAAGACATGTTAGTATGCCTAATTAGAATTATATTATAATAAATTCTATATAATATATGATCAATTATTGTATATAATAAACATTAGTTATAACTATATTATTCATTTTTAAAGATGTGAATTATTTAGATGCAAAATACGTGAAAACAAAAGGATTCTTAGAGCCAAATAAATTAAAATCTGCTAATCTTACTTTTCCAATTTTAACTTTACTATTGCTTATAGTAGTAAAATACAAATGCTTGGAGGCTACCTAATTATTCAACAGAAGAGAATGATTAAATATATTACAATAGAGCTATACAGCAAAACATTATGTAGCTGATAAAATGAATGATATATATGTGAATGTACTAAGAGATCATATTGTAGGGAAAATGTAAGTTTCTAAACGGTATGGATTCTATGATTTTGTAAAAGCTATAGGTACATGTCTGTACTTAGCCAACAAATTATTTATTTATTTATTTATTTTTTTTTTGAGACAGAATCTCATTTTGTTGCCCAGGTGGGAATGCAGTGGCATGCTTTCATGTCACTGCAACCTCTGCCTCCTAGGTTTAAGCAATTTTCTGCCTCAGCCTCCCGAGTAGCTGGGACTATAGGCACATGCCACCACATCCTGCTAATTTTTCTATTTTTAGTAGAGATAGGGTTTCACCATGTTTGCCAGGCTGGTCGTGAACTCCTGGCCTCAAGTGATCCGCATGCCTCCATCTCCCAAAGTTCTGGGATTACAGGCGTGAGCCACTGCACCTGGCACAAATTGATAATCTTAATCACCTCCAAAACTATAGGATCAAAAAGATATTTTACTCTTTGATTGATATGCTATAACCTAATTTTATTTCTTTTTTTTTCTGTTGATCGGATATTTTGAATTTATTTTTTAATAAAAATTAGAAAAATTAAGGGGCAATTAATTGTTTGTTGATGACATTACACAGTTGAATAAATTGAATCACTTGGGAATAAAAGAATCTTAAACGAGAGTAAATAAGTACATAGCTGGAAGATGTGATTTTAATTATAATGTAATACGAAGGTAAACAATGTTACTTTTCTCCTGCTTTAGTGAAGTTAACTGATTTTAAAATTAGATATAAAATTCTCCCCTGAATATGTTTTCATAATTGTTGTGGCAAATTACTTGGAAATATGTTAAGAACATGGAAAGGCTTAAGATTTTACCTCATTTTCAGTGTATCAAGTTAGCATGCCCTGGTTTGTGAAATGAGTCTGTGACGAATGCCTCTCAAAGTTCAGATGATGTCACTGATCTCTTCATCTAAAATTATGGACATATTTTATAGCGACTTTTCTACTTGTATGACTCGCATTGCAGAGACAATGACCTGCAAGGTATACAGAGAGAACAAGTCATTCCTCTACCCCTACCCAGAGAAACTTCCCTAAGTAACCAACAGTGGCCTAATTTAGGAGACCTCCTCCATTGTCTGAGGGCTACATAATTCAGAGGTAGTGTTTACTTAAGCCTTTACAGGTCTGTTATGATCCAGACCTAGCAATGTAACCAATAACCCCTGAATAAAAGTGTCATTTGTCATTGTTAGAGTCCCCCAGATAAGACCTATGTTTGGTGGAGGTCACAGAATAACAAAGCCTCCAATACTGTGTTCCTCTCTGCAGGCGTGTCTTAGAGTTCCTGGTTTAGTATTGAGTAATTGAGTCTTGTCTTCATTCTTGATGACTATCCTTTGTTCATTCCAATAGCCAGGTAGTATTTGTGATGGGATGAGTTGACATCCAATGTGATGACTAAGCCATGGTGAATTAGTTTTATATTGCAGCATAACAAATCACCACAAACTTAGCCTCTTAAAGCAACAAACATTTATTATCTCATACTTTCTGTTTGTCAGAAGTCTGGGCACAGCTTTATCTGGTTTCTCTGCTTTAGGGTCTTGATCAGCTGTAATTTGGGTGCTGTCCAGGTCCGGGGTCACATTAGAGACTTGAGCAGGGAAATATCCATATTAAAGCTCATTTTTGTTGGCAGAATACATTTCCTTGAGGTGGAACAACAGAGGTCCTTGTTTTCTTGATGGCTGTTTGCTGTCCCTGATGTTCCTTGCCACAGGGCCCTCTCTCTGAGGTTTCATACCATAACAGCTTAGTTCTGGTCAGCAGAGGGATTTTCAAAGGGATCATCCATTCTAGCAAAACAATGAATTAACCTTTCTCTATGTAGTAACATAATCACAGGCATGATAGGCCACCAACACTGCCACATGATGTAACCTAATCAAGGGAGAAGCAGCCCATCGCTTTGCCATGTCCTATGGTTTAGAAGCTAGTCACAGATCTCATCCCATTTAAGGATAACATCCTTCAATTGTTGAGAATAACATCCATCAATTGTTGAGAATTGATGGTGGCCAATTTAAAATTCTGCCTGTTAAAGGGGGCTGCTGGAATGAGGGTAGAAAAAAACTCAGAAGTGATGGCAGGTTTTTGTGGTGAAGGTTTAAGAGCTGATAACCATCTCCTGCTATATTAGATAGCCTTCTCAGTAAGGTTAAGGGAAATGGTGAACAAATTGTAGTTAGAGCTATCTGGTAGGGTATAGCAAATCCAGCAGCAAGTTAAATTTAAGGTATTTGTATTAGTTTGGGGAACTGCACCAGTGTATTTCCTTTGGGGAGGAGGGCTCTAGCAGCGACTCTGAAAACCAAAAGGTAATTTATGTTGTTCTGTCTCATACCTTCAAGGGCCAAACTTATCCCCTGAAAAGGTGGTGGGGTGGTTGATTTTCCTTTGTTGCCATAAAACTGTAGTTTCCCATTTCTGAAACTGTAACTACAACATTTTTTTTTTTTCTCCAGCCATACTCTCCTTGTACACAGACCTACCATCCACAAGGGCCAGAAGCAAGCCAGACAAAGAAACTTCCACAAAACTAACAGAGACCTATTATGTGTCACAGATGGATCATTGTGGCATACCCAGCAAGCAATATACTTAACCCACTACCACTTTAATTGATGTCTGATCATCACCAGGAAAGAGAAGAGATGAACCCTTTCCGGGTACAGCAACATCCACTGACAAAACCGTATTACTAAGGTGTTTAGATCAATAAGAGATAATGGATGTAGAGTCAGAAATATTTTTGAGTGATATTGAGGAGACCATTCCAATATTCAACAATACCAGATGCCAGTGTATTTTAGCGATCCTGGAAGGCCTGTCAAAGACTCAAGGTTGAATGGTTTTTTCAATAAATAGTACACTATCATCAGAAAACAATCTGGAAAGTAAAAAAAAAAAAACAAAAACAACAACAACAAAAAAAAACATATATATGGAGATTAATTTTAAAGTTTATAGTGATGTGGATAGCATCAGATGATTGAATTAGAACTGTAAAACTGTAACCTAAAAAATTGTAGACAGAGTTCCAATCTAAGCTGAGGGACATATTGCTACCTCTGTAATGATGATGATCTGAGCAGCAATGGCTAGTCCAATCTTGTTAGTGAAGGCTCAATCACCAGTTTGATTTCTGTCAGTCTCATCAGAGAACAGATCCTTATTGTGGACAACAAATAGTAACTATTTAGTTTTTGGGGGTTTCCATAACAAATTGCCACAAATTGATGGCTTAAACCAACAGCAATTTGTTCTCTCACAGATCTAGAAGCCAGAAATCTGATGTTAAAATGTCAACAGGATTGGTTCCTTCTGGAGACTCAGGGAAAATCTGTTCCATACCTCAATCCCAGGTTCTCCTGACTGCAAGCAGTCCTTGGTGTCTCTTGGCATGAGACACATCACTTCAATTTCCGCCTGGGTCTTCACATGACTTTCTTTGGGTCTCTGCTGTGCAGTTAAGTTTCAAATAGTCCTCTCCTTTTTCTTATAGGGACATGAGTTGTTAAATTTAGGGCCTACCCGAAATCCAGAATGATCTCTTCTCATCTTTAACTTAATTACATCTGCAAAACACCTATTTCCAAATAAAATCACATCCACAGATATCACGGGTTAATACTTGGACCTATCTTTTTAGGGCCACTATTCAACACACTGCAGTGACACAGATATTTCAGTGAGAAGCCATAATTTATTTGTAAACTTTGTGGCCCCAAAGAGATGTGCTTTAATCTGCCAGTTTAATCTTCAACAGGAGTCAGAGTAGAGGGGGTAGAGATAAACAGAGGCTACAGAAGGAAAGGGTGATTCTGAGTTATGAAGCAACTTCATCCTTAATTTTCATTTGCTTTCATTTTCAATCCACAATTTTTCATAGCTCAATGAAAAAATTTCTCATATTTTCTGTCCTCCCAAAACTATAAATTGAATTGTAAAGTTCTCACTGCAGAAAACATTTGTTTCTGCTTTGGGATATCTTGGTTTAACTGCCATGGCCCCATGGCTTTTTAGCTAGGGCCATGGAGCTTTCCGTCCTATTGCCATAATAATTTCCCTGCCTCAATACTCTTTTACTCGTTAGAGAAAGGTGAACAACAATCAAGGTACCATTTGGACAGCTTGCTTTAAAGCTGTATTTCACTGTTCAGCCTCTAAGCACTAACTCTTTTTTCTGTTCATTAATAGGCAGGACGGGAACATACTCCCTTCTATTTTTCCTTTACTAAGGCAAAAACATTCAATATCAGATCCCAGGGAGTCATCTTGTATTCCCTATCCTAGCCCAAGAGGCCCTCATCCTTCCTCTTTTAGAAAGACATCTCTGTCAACATCACAGTCTCATTGCCAAACTGTCCAGGACTGTGAAAGGGCTGAGATCACACTCCACCTGCAAGCTAACAAGTTAGCCTGCCACAGTTGCAAGGATGCTGACAGAGGCTGCTAGGCAGAGACAAAGAACTTTATTACTCACATCACAGCAAGCACAATGAGCATTAGTGCATTTTCCCTGTGGGGTCATGGGAATGTATTCACACTGATGCTGGCGTGATCAGTGGTTTGCATTGCAAGAAAGAAATCATAGCTTAGGGATTCTCAATGTTTCATAATGGGGAGTAAGCATGTCTGCCCTTTGCTCCAGAGAGAGACACTATCTCAGTCTTCCAAGGCTGTTTATTGTACAAATATCCTTGACAAGATAGTACAGATCGAGGGGCAGTCATTGCTTCTGTTTACAAAAGACGTACAGTAGCAGGATAAACCCATGTAGAATTGTCTTTCAACAAGGTCTAGTGTATTGAATTTAAGGCCATCTGTTATGCAGTGTAATTTGTGGAAATGTCATTTTTATTGTTGCATGACATTTTGAAATCAAACATGTTTTTAACAAAATAAAATGTTCAATACTAGCCCAACTCATTAGACTATCTTGATAGTTCCATATCAAATGTTCATCTTAAGCAGGGTGAAATAAATGTGACTTCATTACGATTACTTACACAGTATTGATTTGCAGTGGAAAATAATTTTGAAATTTTTAAAAATTCTGTTTATCCACCAGGTACGGTGGCTCATGCCTGTAATCCAAACACTTTGGGAGGCCGAGGATGGTGGATCACCTGAGGTCAGGAGTTTGAAACCAGCCTGGTCAACATGGTGAAACCCTGTGTCTACTAAAAACACAAAAAATTAGCCAGGTGTGGTGGTGGATGCCTGTAATCCTAGCTACTCGGGAGGCTGAGGCAGGAGAATCGCTTGAACCCAGGAGGTGGATTTCACAATGAGCCGAGATCGTGCCATTGTACTCCAGCCTGGGCAACAAGAGTAAAACTCTGTCTCAAGAAAAAAATAAATTATGTTTATTATATATGAAACAAATATTAACACACAAAAAAAACAAAGTTTTTTGTTTATAGGGGCTGTGAATTTGGGTGCATAAGGTTAAAAGTTTATAAATGACAAAAGTAATTCAATAGTATGAAAAACAGGGATGGACATGCTCGTTCACACCTGTAATCACAGTACTTCGGGAGGCTGAGGTGGCCGGATTGCTTGAGCCCAGGAGTTCAAAACCAGCCTGGGCAACACGGCAAAACCCCATGTCCACCAAAAAAAAAAAAAAAAAAAAAAAAAAAATTAGCTGGTTTTGATGGCATGCATCTGTAGTCTCAGCTACTTGGGAGGCTAAGATGGAGGGCTGTTGAGACTGCAGAGGCTACAATGAGCCATGATCATGCCACTCACTTAAGCTCAGCTGGCAAAACAACAATATCCTGTCAAAACAAACAAACAAACAAACAAAAAAGGTGAAAATCCAAAGACAATAAAATGTGTATATTTGGTAATATACTTACATATTAACTCAATGCCTCTTTCCCAAATGATGGTATTTTTAGTCTCAATAAAGCATAAAATTGAAGCTAAAACTCAAGTATAATGTTATCTTTTGGCAGATATTTATTTTGATAGTAGAGCCTGTGTTTTAAAGTAAATTTTCAATGAAAAAGATGAAGAAAACTAGCATTCAATGTTCAGTGACTGGATATATGCAAGGGAAGCTGTGGAATACTTGACTGTTGAGGGAGAATGCACAGATCAGAGAAAGATTAGTATATGCCCTAGTAGTATATGTCTGTGCATAGATCAACCTCCTTTTTGATTTTATAAATCTAGCAGGAACATTCAGTATCTATTTTATTGGTAAGGTGCTACCTAAAATCCAATGATACTGATTTTTGAAAATAGCCCCATATAGTTGTTAATCTATAATATATGGGACAACAATAATATGGGGTTATTCCCCCATAGACCTTTAATTGAAATATCACTAATCATAGAATTTTAAGAAATTAAATGTAAAATGATAACATTTTAATAGATAATTAGAGAAAACATGTGTTGCATATGGTAATACTTAACTTTTTGTAACCTCAACAGATTACTTAACATAAAATTCTGAGACTTTTTTAAAAATCAGGCTACGATATTTTCATAGATAATATCTCTTTATGTTTTCTCCAAAACTTCTCAGTTTTACATTTATCTTTCATCTTCCCAGTGATGGATGTGCATTAATAACAGATATACTGATACTTGTTTTATTAATATTACGCTATTTTATTATTTTAAGGGTGTATATATTTTTAGTAATGATGTAAAGATTAACACTTGGGAGGGCATTTGTTGTTTATGGGCCTGATGCATGTATACACTCCCATGTTGCTTTTGGCAGCGTTGTGAACACCTGGATGTATTAGAAATGATTTCGAACAATTGCAGTAAATTCTACTGTACCAGCACTGCCTAATCTTCAATATTCAGAAAACGTATTTCTACCAAATGCCATTCATTCTTTCAGTAATAGGATATTTTTGTTTCTCTTTTCACCAAATATACGTCCTTTTTCCATACAATAGCATTTTCCAAGGCAATAAATGCAACTTATACGGATTTTATTTTTTCATTTTATGAGATAATATGCTTTAAAAAATATCCAACAAGCAAGTTTCATGAACTTTAAGCACACACACACAAAATCCACTTAAAGTATAGGCCTTCCCTAGAAGTGTTTATGTTTGTGCCCATTTTTATTTTAAAGACTTTTCTCCCCATTACTATGTGAATATCACGGTTACATGAAAGGTGATTTTCATGTTTCTCACTTCAATGGTATAAGTAGGCAGTGAGTTAAAATGTAGGCTGCAATGTCTGTGCTATGAATATTTATATATTTTGACATTTAGGAAGAATATTCCTTTCCATATTGTAACCCCTAGCAGTTGTTTTAGTTGATATATTTCCAAAAATGGAGCAATTCATTTATACTATGTCACTTTGGGCTTAAGGGACACATAACCTACCTTTTCACAGGCATAAAATTCAGTTGTCTTTTTTCGTACTGCATGAATTATGCTTAGGAGCCTGTGGAGTCACAAAGTGCTTTAATGCTTTCTGTTTCTACATTTATTTATCCCTAGGCAGCCACATTCACAGAACTGTAAGGGATATCAAGAAACGGCAGAATTTATATGGAGAATGACACCTTAAATATATGAAATAGTCTTTTCTTTCTTATATTTCCAGAAAAAGAGAATCTCAAAGTTGTTTTGGAAATTTGCTTAGTTTTCACAAATATAAGAAAATATTTTTGGTCTCATGTAAATCTTATCACTTTAGGTTAAATTTGTTCTTATACATTTTGAGGAAAATGGGGTTCTTATCATCTTTCCTACAATTCGTTCAGGAAAAAGTAATAATATTACCCATAAGTCATTTTTTTCCTCTCTGATGATGGAAGCTTTTATAATTCCTTTTATTTATTCTTTCAGTCATAGGACTGGAAATTTTTACTTTTTCAGTCATAGGATTGGAAAGTCAGTGTCTTTTAGTATGTTTTGTGCTCCTATAACAGAATATTATAGACTGGATAATTTATGAGAAACAGAAAGATGTTCTTGTAATCATGGAGGCTCAGAAGTCCAAGATGAAGATGCTAGCAGGCTGGGTTGTCTGGAGAGAGCTGCGTCCTCCGGAGGGGAGAGAAATGGTATGTCCTCACAAGGTGGAAGGCAGAAGGGCAAGAATGAAAGGCTACTTGAAGCCTGCTTTATGTGGGCCTTAATTCCGTTCATTAGAGGAGAATCCTCATGATCTAATCACCTTTTAAAAGCTACTCTTTTTAATACCATCACATTGGTTATTAAGTTTCAAAACATGAATTTTGGAGAGGACACATTCAAAACACAGTAGTCAGAAATACTCAAAGAAAATAAATAAGTTCCATAACTTTTCAAGGTTTGCAAACATTACTGTAAAGTTTGTAGACCTTGGATTTAACTAGTCTCTGTTTATGTTCTTTAAGTATTTAATGTTTAAAGTTGTATTTCCAGGTTTTTTGTTGTTGTTGAGGCAAAAAGTATTAAGTATTAAATCTTAATACATACACAATGAATGTTGACAAATTAGTGTGCCTGTGTAACTAACACTTCAATCAAGTTATAGATCTTTCATTAATACAAAAAGCTCCCTCATACCAACTTCCTGTCAACTCCTACCCCAACAGGCAGCCGCTGTTTTGACACTGAATACCACAAATTAGTTTTCTGTGGTTTTGATATTTATCTAAATGGAATTATATATTACTTCTTTTTGGGAGTTTGCCTTTTCCTTATTTTTTCTTTTTTTGTGTGTACAAATTTTCAGAGACTCATCTATGCTGTTGTATAAATCACTGGTTTATTCTTTTTGTTGCTGAATAATATTCCATTGTGTGAGTGAATTAATCCATTCCCTATTGAAAGACATTTTGGTTCTTTCAAGTGATTGGATATTATAAATAAAACTTCTATTCTAATACATATTTGTTTTGTATATATATGTTTTCATTTCTCCTGGGTAAATATCAAAGAGTAGAATTGCTGGGTCATCGAGTAGGTACATATTTAACCATATATATGGTTAAATATAGTTTATATATATTATATATTTATGATGTATATAATATATAAATATATATATTCATAATTTATCACATATAAATATA
>NW_016824250.1:363963-392139 GCF_001698545.2 Rhinopithecus bieti
TATACATTAAATATATATTCATATATATAAAATATAAATATATATAATATGTATATATATATAAATGCCAAACACTTTTCCAAAGGTGGTTGAGTGTTTTATATTATCATTAGCAATTGATGAAAATTCCATCTACCCAACCTCCTCATCTATACTCTCTGTTATCAATCTTTGTGGTATTAGATATTCTAGTGGGAATGATGGGGTATTCATATACCTCATTGAAATACTTGGTAAGTTCAATTTTCATTAAGCTGATGAATGATTTTGAACATATTTTCATGTCAAGTGTCTGTTCACGTCTTTTTTCCATTATTTTACTATTGAATACCATTTGTGGTATTTTATTTCCAATTTTTCATGTTAAATTTTGAAAATTATTTCTACATTTTGGATACAAATTCTTTACCAGACACATTTCTGATAATACTTTATTCCAGTATGGCTTGCCTGCTTATTCATTTAATGCTATTTCTGAGGAGCAAAAGTTTTTCTTGAAATGTAATTTATCACTTGTTTTATGGTTACTACTGTTTGCGTTCTATATGAGATAAAGATTTACCTATCCCCAAATCACAACTCTCTCCCTATTTTCAAAATTTCTTAGTTTATTCACATATGACATTTATATATAAATTTTAGAGTCAACCTGAAAGTTTCTATCAAAAGAAAAATACCTACTAGAAGCCAGGCACGGTGGCTCAGGCCTGTAATCCCAGCACTTTGGGAGGCCAAGGCGGGCGGATCACCTGAGGTCGGGAGTTCAAGACCAGCCTGACCAACATGGAGAAATTCTGTCTCTAGTAAAAATATAAAATTAGCTGAGTGTGGTGGCGCAGGCACCCATAATCCCAGCTACTTGGGAGGCTAAGGCAGGAGAATCACTTGAACCCGGGAGGTGGAGGTTGCAATGAGCTGAGATCATGCCTGGGCAACAAGAGCGAAACTCCGTCAAAAAAAAAAAAACAAAACAAAACAAAAAAAAACCTGCTAGAATTTTTATTAAGATAGAGATAAATTTAGACACCTACTTGTACACTATTGATATACTATAGTATTGAATCTCTTTGGGTATGAAGTTTCATGCCTCTGATTAAACTCCTTTAGTCTCTCTGAACAAGATTTTTTGTTTTCAGTGTAGAAATTCTGCTTTCATTGTATTTATTTTTTTTTTTTTTTTTTTTTAAGGCTAGTTTAAAAGAATTTTGAAATGTATTTTTTCCAGATTTCTACTAAAATACAATTGATTATTATTATTTTTTTTTATTTTTCTCGACCATACCTTGTGTCCTGAATCTTGCTAAATTCACTTTTGGTTCTTTTTTTTTTTTTAATTTTGCATATTTCATAGGATCTTTCAGGTACACAATAATGTTGTCTGACTATAATGGCAGCTATACTTTTTCCTTTCTGATAATTTACTTATTTATTTATTTTACTTTATTATATCAAATAGAATTCTCAAAACTATTGAGTAAAAATCGTAAGAGTGAGAATACCTTCCATTTCGTGATTTTAGAGGCAAAGTGTTCAATATTTCACCACTAAGTAGATCAGCTGTAGGTTTTCCGTAATGACCTATGACAGACTGAGAAAATTCTATGCTATTTTGAGATATCTGAGGTTTTATTTGATCATGAATGAGCATTGATTTTGATAAATTGCTATTTAGACATCTGTTGAATTTATCATATTGCCTCTTTTTCCTTTATCCTGCCAATAGAGTGATTTACATAAGTTGATGAATAATTGTTAATCTGACTGCATTATTTGAATAAACTCCACTTGGTCACATGTTTCTAATGGTTTTTTTTATATATTGCTGGACATAATTTGATCATATTTTCTTAAGAATTTTTGGGTCTGTGTTCACGAGGAATAATGATCAGTAATTTTTTCTCTTGTAATGCATTTGTCAAGTTCTGGTTTAAAGATTGAGACTGCCTCATAAAACAGATTTGGGGAGTTCTCTCCTCTTCCACTTTCTGAAGGAATTTTTATAACAGCAGTATTGTTTCTTCTATAAATGGTTAATAGAATTATACACAATGAAACAATTGTGCCTAAATTTACTTTTGGAGAAAATTTTGGATTCTAACCTGATGCTTTAGATTTCTATGTTTCTGTGCAAATTATCTATTTCTGTAAATTTAAGTTTTTGTAATTTGTTTACTTCAATGATTTGTCTATTCTAAGTTGTATTAATTGGCATAAAGTTATTTTAATATTGCATTAATATATTTTTATTGTTAGTAGAATTGGTAAGAATGTGTCCTCTTTTGATATCAGTAATTTTTTAAATTTCTCTCTTTTCCTCATTTAGCCTAAGAGTTTATCAATTTCATTAATCTCACCAAATAATCAACTTTGACTTTGTTAATTTTATATATTATTTGTCTGTTTTCTATGCCATTCATTTTGGTACTTATCTTTATTTCCTTCTGCCTATTTTATGAAGTTTATTTTTATCCAGCTTCTTAAGGAACTCTATTCGCTTGTTAATTTTTAAATCTTCTATTCTAATATAAAC
Source organism: Rhinopithecus bieti (assembly GCF_001698545.2). Classification (NCBI taxonomy): domain Eukaryota; kingdom Metazoa; phylum Chordata; class Mammalia; order Primates; family Cercopithecidae; genus Rhinopithecus; species Rhinopithecus bieti. The sequence continues at coordinate 366,494 of NW_016824250.1, forward strand.
GTTTAAGATCCACAATTGCTTCAAACCTAGCTTTTGCTGCATTCCACAAACTGTTAGATTTGCGGTGTTAATTCAAGTTGAATTTGTATTGTTAAATCAAGTTGAATTTTTTTGTGTGTAATTATCTTCTGAGTTTTTTTCTTCAACTCATAGGATTTCTAAAGAAATGCATTACTTAATTTCCAAGTATTAGGCATTTTAAAATATTTTCTGATTACTAATACCTAATTTATGTATAGTGTAGTCAGAAATATGCCCTGCAATATTTAATTATATTGAAATCTATTGAGATTTATGGTGCAGCATAAGGTCTATCATTGTAAAAATCCCATCTGCTTTCCTCTGTGTGTTCTGCAGGTATGGGGTACAATATTCTGTTAATGTCAATTTTGTTAAAAGTGGTTCATGAGGTTGGGCACGGTGGTTCGTGCCTGTAATCCCAGCACTTTGGGAGGCCAAGGCAGGTGGATCATGAGGTCAGGAGATTGAGATCATCCTGGCTAACACGGTGAAACCCCATCTCTACTAAAAATACAAAAAATTAGCCGGGCGTGGTGGCGGGCGCCTGTAGTCCCAGCTACTCCGGAGGCTGAGGCAGGAGAATGGTGTGAACCCGGGAGGCGGAGCTTGAAGTGAGCCGAGATCGCGCCACTGCACTCCAGCCTGGGCGACAGAGTGAGACTCCGTCTCAAAAAAGATAATTAAAAAAGTGGTCCATGATGCTCAAATTTCTATTCTCCCTGTCTATTTTCCTACCATTGTCATGCATTTTATATTCAGTAACTCCTAAATATCATTCGCTTTAAATAGTTTTATTCTGAGGAAATTAAGAGAAAAATAATCTTCATATTTCTTACATATTTGCTTTTACTGATTCTATATTTCTTCTTGTATATTCAAGTTTCCATGCTTGACCATTTTTCATAGTGCAGATAGGTATAACAGTGAGAAATGCTTTCTCCTTTTCGTATATGAAAATATTTCATTTTAGCTTCACAGAAACAAATTTGTTAATACTTAAGTAGTTTCTTTGACTATTTTTAATTTAGTTGAATTTTGAATTGCAAAATTTTTCAACAGCTCTCAGATGTTGGCCTTTTTTGCTTAGACGTCTATTGAAAACATGTCCTAAAGTGAGAAACAGTTAAAAAATACAACGATGACATTATTTTAAATATTATATAGAACTTCAACTAATAGCCACTTTTATCTTTACTAATGAACAGTCTCAAATATTTTGGGTATGTTAGGATAATAATGAAACTTCCCCGAACATTTGATTAGACTCTTAAATCTATTAAATTAAAAGTAAGACATCTCAGAAAGCAAAATCCTTCACTGTATGCTGGATACAAGCTTTTTTTCCCCAGAAATCCATTGTATAGTAAACATATGGGAATCATGAATATTTTCCTGTAGTCTCCAGTCAGCTTCATGTAGCTCTTTAGAAGCATTTTTTTATACATACTTTCCTCTTGCTTGTGGCACTTATGAATTAAACATAACATCTTCATTATGAGATCACAACATCATTCTGTCTTCTGATGAAACCTCCAAGGGGTAAGTTCTCACAAGTCACTAACAGAAGACATGATGCACAAGAGCACCAAGTCATACCAAACAAGTTAGCTAACAGTTATCATACCCACTGGTGAGGACATATCCATTATTTGCTTTTAACATTGCCTATGGTTTTGCCTAAAGCTTAAGACACGAATTTCTTTCACGTGTTTGGATAATGTATCTAGAATGCCAACATGGTAATAGAGGATTTATCTTAAATGAGCTGACTTCAGCAAAGTGTTCTTTTCCAGATGGACTCAAAGGGCATTTCAGTTTCCTTCATAGTGGAAGTATTTTATTGCATTGGCTGAAATAGAATGCTGTCTGCCTAATATTTCATTCTAAACATTTTCCAAGCCAATTTCTATACTTTTCAATTTTGCCTTGAATGTTCTGAAAGTGCCACATTTCAGCTACTTGGCTATGCTTAGAAGCTTTATCCTTAAATTTGATGACCAAAGGAATATGCATGTTTTGTCATAATCTCATAGGATTTGTCATAGGTCACTAAATTCATCAAAAACATTACGGTTATTTGTCACAATTGACAGGAAATTTAGCTCTAAGTCTCTCTTGCTGACTTCTAGAAGACCCAGGTCTGGCCAGACAACAAAAAAGACTGCTCCTTGCACAAAGCTGTGTAATATTTAAAAACTACATCATACAAATTATCAGCTCTGTCATTGTCCATAAAAATAACTTTTGAGAAGTGGTTACTGATAGATATGCTCTTATAAATCAATTGTTGACCTTTGATATAGTCATTGATCACTGACTCTGTTAGGATTACTACATTTGGATTTCATGTCTGGGGTTAACATCAACTATTACTGAACTTGAAGATATTTTTATAAATCAAAATGATTATTATATACTCTGCTCAATAGTAAGTAATCTCCTACATTTACAAAGGGACATATATAACCATTTTAAGCCTCAAACTCAATATCATAGGATATGGTTTAATTATTATTCATATCCTGGTAAACTTTTATTCGTGTTTAAGGCTATTTTCTCTCCTAATAATAAAGATCTCTTTGCTTCTTAATAGAAGAATTAATAGTTAGGAGCCTGAGGAATAAGAATTGCATTTTAGGATAAATATCAGCAATGATTCTAAATAACTTATTATTGGGATGTGTTTGTGTATGGCTTTTAATTTCTAACACTTAATATTATGTTTAAATGTGGATTTTTAATTAAAGTTTTAATTACATTCTACATTAAAACTTTATTTTTTTATTTGCAGAAAATAGCACCTCAATATTTTTTCTAGCCATGTTACAATCACCATTTGCTCATGTATCTCTATCCATGGTCTATATATTAATATCATAATTGTCAATATCATCTTATAAAATGGTAAGTAATCTTCTTTTGAAACAACGTTCTAGTCTGCTAACTATATATTGCAAGAGACCCATGTATCACTTATAAAATAAGTAACATTTAAAAATTTCCATAACACTTGAGGAGTATTTTGAAAGACATTTTATAATGTATATTTTGATTAATCTATTGGTTTTCTATAATTTTAACTGGGGTAGTGAATTATTTATTAATAATTTTATTCATAAAAACATGACTTACTGTACATTTCTGTATATTTTCAGATTGCTTTATGCACTGGAAATACTGATTGTCTCACAACAAGGTGTTTAGTCTTAGAGCAAAATGGTTAGCTATGATTTAATGGTCTGTTGTCCCTATAAAGTTAACCTTCTACAATCTACTCTATAGTTTTATTTCAAAAAATCATATATGTATCTCTTACAGACTTTTGGCACAACCTAAACAGCCCAATCTTGGAATAGAGTACTTTGAATCATCATCATATGTGCTTCTTATTTTTATTTTTTTATTCTTTGGGCTTGAGGCCTTCTCCCTTCGCCAATATTTTCAGATTTGTTGTAATGTGATACATGGGCTACCCTGCTTTTCCCATGTTCCATCTAATTTTATATAAATGGTACTGAGGTGCTTGTTGGTTCATCATCTCTCATATATGTTGGTTGAGCGTTTGAAATATAAAATCCTTAAATGACAATCACTTTAGAGAGATATTATTCACCTGGTTTATCGACTCCAATGCAGCATGATTTCAGTTACAAGTAGAGCAGCTCATTGCCGCTACCATGCACTTGAGCAGTTTACTTCTCGTCACTCAAAGATGCCAGCATACCCAAATGAGCTGCAGAAATGGTTTCATAAGAATGGGCAGTTCTTCGCATACTGAATGTTTGTTAAACACTTTCTGATCAGTTCATTAATAACCATACGGTGCTTGAAAATTTCTGTGTTGGTTAGATTTTACAAGTAAAAGCTTCACAATAATGCATGAGGGCAGTGAGGTTGCAACGCAAAAGGAGAAAAAAATTTACCCAATTTTCCTTCAAATTTTATCTTGTAAGTTTTTTTTTTTTTGTGCTGTGGTATCACATCCTCAATATGTAATGTTATATGGAAATTTTACTTGGCAGGTCTCATTATTTGTATCTTAAAAACTATGTTTTTCTAAACTATATCCCAAAATGATAAAATGTCACCTGAGAAGTCCTCTATATTTGAAAATAAAAATACACAATACACAAGTTTGAAATAATTCTTTGACTTTTTTATTTAGAAAGTCTGTCTGCTTCTCTAGTAGCAGGCTCCCACTTCATTCCTTAAATAATTGCTTTCTTCTCAAAAAAGGATCATGCCATAAAAGTTGAGACAGTAAAAGTTTATCAAAATATCTCAATTCTTAGGTATGATATAATTTCATTACAAAATTCAGAGTAATATTGTTTTTACATTTTTAAGGCCTTATCTAGAATGTTACTCTGAGATGTAAAGAAAGTCAAAAGAGTTTACCTAAATAAAATTGTAAAAGTCACTGTATGCAACTAAAACCCAATCGTGGGGCCTGGGGTAATATATTCATAATTTTTTAAATTAATCAATCCCAGTAACAGCCCTCATGGAAAAAGGTCAGTCAGCAAAAAACAAGTAATCCTTTGGAAACAAAGGATCCATTGCACATGAGAAACTTCCTATTTTTTATTTTTTCCTTGGGGGAGGTGTTGTCTCAGTGATTCCAAAGAAATTCATTCAGATTCCCTAATTAACTTATTCTTTGCAAGTTAAAAAAATCGCTAGAATTTTAAATTATATTCTGCTTGATAACATTTATTTCTCATGTCTGAATTTACATTTTTGCTTTTCTCAAATACAGAATTAACACTTTCATTTCAATTCATTCATACTGGGCTTAATAGTACTTCTTACTAAAATATTTTATATTTTAATTTAAATTAGTTAATTGACTCCATAAACAAATAAGAATAGTTTTTAAAGAGTGATTATTCATACTATAAAATAATTCATGATAAACATGATTTAATACATATTTTCCATCACTTTCCTTGTGCTATATTAAATTTCTCACTTAGACATATTTATATAAACATAACATGAGAAATCTATGTATCTATATTATTTATATATGCTATTTTACAGCCTTCACATAACTTCCCAATATTGTGTTTCATATAAAAGATACCACCCCAGCCTCCAGAATTGGGTTTCAGTTGCATACAGAAACTAATTACCTTAGAGTTCTGATGTTAATAGCTATTCCTTGTGAGGTCTGTATGGATGTCAATTTCAAATTGTGTAGTTAAGAGGTAAAAAACAAATGAATAACACAAAACTTAAAAGCAATTTTGACATGTAATTCAGCAACTCAACTTTGGTAATAAATCAACCTAATCATTTACAATTGCACTTGCCCCTTTGGCCATTCATGCCATTTTTTCCCCACTAGAATACAACTGTTTCTCCCCTGAGAATACATAAATCCATGTTTTCTCTGAACTTTTCACCAACTCTCCAACTCCAAAATAGCAAAATATATTTTACTCCACATGTTAATAGCTGGGTGTGTGAGTTCATTGCATATCTGCCAAATCAATGAGTTGGATTTGATGCTGCCTTTTAAGCACACTTAAAGCATTTTTCTAACTAGAAACATTCAATTATAAATCTAAGTAAAACTCCAGTACTGAAATAAAATGAAATTCTGAAGATGGAATTTAGCATGGTGTCCATCTAAAAAGAGAAATGCTTGGAAGTGACAGGTTTGTAGTTCAATTTAATTTTAACTAACTTATTGCCATTCTTCAATTTGAAGCCAATATTCACTTTGAGTTCATCCCAGAAGTTTAGATTATCATGAACATTTGACAATTTGTAATCGAATGCTCACAGGCTAAAGGGGTTTTGCTCTTTTATTTGATGGATTTTGTCATGCCAGAGTCTGGCAGTGCATTTTATTTGACCTTTCTTCTCAACTCCATTCATCTTAAACCCCTTGTCACATGAGTGACAGACCATCATGATGTGATGGAAGACAAAACTTCAAAAGGATGCATCACCTTGTCAGATAAATGCAGATTGGAAATTCTTTTTTAAATATTTAGTGAGTTAAAGGACAGTTTAGGCTAAATTAGGTTGTAATATTGAAAAGTAGAAGAAGGTAAATTTTAGAGATCAAAGCTCACTATTGAAATAACTCTAATAATATTTAGAAATGAAAATCAGAGCGACTTTTATGATCTTTCCTGTAAAGTTGTAAGTGACAAGATAGAATTTGCTTAAGAAAAAGTCAGAGGGAAAGAAAACAGTTCAACTAGGTACCGTGTGTTTGCGTACGCATACAAACGTAAACACCCCTTTATTAAACTTCGGGCATTTGTCAAGAAATGTGCTCTCATTGGGCATATTGACCAAAATGTAATTCACCTGGAGCTCCTGATACTGTTAAAAAATTTTGGTTGAACTGAAAATGGGTAGTTTTGTATTCCTTGAGCAGAAATCATGTATCTACTCACAAAACAGACATCACTGAGGTGGAGAAAGGAGTAGATTTCCTCATATTTTGTAGGTCATTCATCTTACATCAAAGACTTTTTATTATGAAGTCCTGCAAGATTCTCTACTTTGTGTGTTTATACCAATAGACAGAGGCCATTCATATTGTAAATCAATGAACTAGTTTCTTATTTTGGCAGGATCAGCAGTGATTTAGCAGTAGAGTGTGAGCACAGAGTAAAGATATTAACCTGACACATTTTATCCCTTCCCATGACAATTTCTCCTATCCATGGAAGAAGAGAGAAATACAAAAGACAAAATAATCACAAGATAAAAATGCCATAGCCCTGGAACAGAAATTACAAGAAGCAAAGAGACCTGATTCTGTCACAAGATGCTGGAATCTGATAATAGTGTTTTTCTATTATATGAGTGTCCAATAATACATATACATACATATAAACATACACATATATACTGACAAATATCTTCTTTATTTATAGATTTAGTTATTTGAAGTCACAAAGTGTTTTTTGTTTTGGATAATAAAGCAATCACAAAGATCAAAAACAATAGTCTCAATACACCTAAAATTTAACATATCTGAAATAAACACATAGGAATAAAGCATATATTTCTGTTTTCTTTCTATGGTTGTATCATTCATCTAACTTATATCATAAATTTTGTCCAGTTCTCTTCTCTTCATAAGGATATAAAATAACTGGTAATCCAAAGTGGTTTAAAGGAAGGTTTTATGACAGTTGATGTTAGAACACAAAGTGGCTGCTTATTATTAATATATTTGTTCTTTCCTTAGCTAATAACTAGTCTTTGTCAAATAATATTTATTGACATAAATGAATTCCAGCAAGAAATAACATTTTTATTTCACTATTATTATAGAATGTATGCATCATCTGCAAAATCTCTTATATAGTATTATTATTCCCTTCCTATTGCATTTAAAAATGAAGCACAATTATATAAATATTATATATATTTAACTGGTGATTATTTTTGCCCTAAATTCTGAAAGCAATATCTTTGTGCTTCAGTAAGTGCTTACTTATCATCAAGAATATTTTAAAACACGACGTAAATTTAGAAGACAGTAACTTTTAAAATGCAAACTATTATCTCTAAAAGTATGAAGATTAATAAGATCTAGTATTTGATAGAACAACGTGACTATATTTAATAATAATATACTTATATATTTAAAAATAACTAAAAGTATATAATTTGATTTTTTTGTAACAAGAATGATTAATGCTTGAGGTAATAGAGTTCTCATTTACCCTGATGCAATTATTACATATTGTAAATCTAGTCAAATTATCCCATATGCCCCATAAATATATGTACCTACTAAGTACTATTATGCACAAAAATTAAACGTAAAATGAAATTTTAAAAATATTTAAAAGGAGTAAAGATATAAGATGATATGTTACCCAATGATTAAGTAAAGAAAGGTGTTAACAAGCAAGTTTGTGAAAATTGAAAATATTTTAAGGCTGGCATTTCGCATCAATAAAGTGCTTGAACATCACCTAGGTTATCAGAATCAATCTCAACTCTATTTCCTGTGACAGAATACTCCATGGTTCTGCTCCTATTAATATCCAAGCTTTTACAAAGAGTCATTACCATTTCAGTAATTCTGCTTTGTGTGCATGTTATTATTATTACCATTAACACAAAAAATAGTGCATTAAAATTATACAAATGTATATGAATAAATGCACAGTTTAAAAAAATGTTGTGAAATGAACACTTGAGCAAACACCAACTTGGTTAGAAAATATAACAGGATTCTCAATGCCCTACATAAAGACAACTACCAGCTTCACTAACACTGTGAATAACTACTCTCCTAACTTTAATGAAAAATATTTACTTGTTTTGCTTTTGCCTTTTTTACTGATTTGTAAATCACTAAAAAATTATTTTGTCAGTTAACGTAATTTATTAATGTATTTGAATCATATACATTCATGTATCTTCCTCTTCTAAAAGAATGTTTTTCATGCATTTTGTGAATAACCATAATTTATTCATTTGTGCCACTGCGACATGCATATCACAATTCATTTACTGATTTTAGTACTGAGGAATCATTGAGATTTTTTTAGCATTTGTTTATGCAAAGCTGCCGTGAACACTCTTGTCCATGTTTCCTGATTCACATATGCATGGATTTTCCTTGGAAATTAATTTGAGTGGAATTGCTCATCACAGACTAAACATGTCTTAAAATTTCTGATACTATCTACCTATCTTGAAAGTCTTTCAACCAATTTTAATGCCATGAGGCATTAATCCTCAATTTCCTCATCTACCTTTTGGATTGATGAACTTTTTTTTCTTTCCAATTTTTTGAGGTATTGCAGTATTTCTCTGTGGTTTTAATTTGAATTATTGTATTAATAATGAAGTTAAGCATTGGGTTTTCATTTATCTGTCATCTGCATTTCCTCCTTTGTAAAGAGCCTGTTCAAGTTGTTTGTCCATTTTGCTAATAGGTTTAGTTTTTGTCTTATTGATCCTTAGAAGTTCTTTATATGTTCTGGATACTAAGATATTAGGTTAAACTTGTGAAAAAATATCACTTTCCACAATTTGGCTAAAATTTTAACTCTTTTTACAATTTATTTTGAAGCAAGATAGTCTGTTTAAGGCAGCCTCAAATTAATCCTTTTCTTTATGATGAACACTTTTTCTCTTTGTTTTGGAAGTTTCAACCTATTCAAAAAACATGAAGATACTATGCTGCATTATTTTTTAAATATTTTACAGTGGTGGCTTTATGTTTAAGTGTTTCAGCCATCTAGGATTGAGTTTTGTTTACTTTATAAGAGTGGTCATTTTTTTTTTTTTTTCTGTGTGGATACTGTATTGTACCACAATAATCTTTTTGAAGAACTCTGTTTATTTCCCACCAATATGTGGTTCTACCTGTGTAATATATCCAGTATCCATGTATACTTTCTTTTTTTGTTTTTGTTTTTGTTTTTTTGAGACCGAGTCTCGCTCTGTTGCCCAGGCTGGAGTGCAGTGGCACGAACTCGGCTCACCACAAGCCCCGCCTCCCAGGTTCACGCCATTCTCCTGCCTCAGCCTCCTGAGTAGCTGGGACTACAGGTGCCTGCCACCACGCCTGGCTAATTTTGTTGTTGTTGTTGTTAGTAAAGACGTGGTTTCACCATATTAGTCAGGATGGTCTCGATCTCCTGACCTCGTGATCCACCTGTCTTGGCCTCCCAAAGTGCTGGGATTATGGGTGTGAGCCACCGTGCCCAGCCTCCATGTATACTTTTTAAAAGGTTTATCTTTTCTGCTCAGTTAGACTTATACATTTATCATTATATTATTTTAATGATCTTTCATTTATTATAGTTTTATAATTCATGGTATTATCAGGTAAGTGAAGTTCCTCCTAGTTACATATCCTTCCCTTCAGATTTTTTGGTCTATGTATTTACGTTTTTTTTAGGTTTCAAAATTCTCATTGATAAAGTTTACAAAATCTGTGAAATTTTACTGAGGTTATTTGAAACTATAGATATTTTAAAGTAAACTATAATTAAAATATCATATTTTGAACCATTTATTTAGGCTTTTATAAATATCTCTCAATGCAACTTTATAAATTTATCTATATATAATTTTTAGATACTCACTGACTCTATTTTGATATAGCCGTTTCCTAATTCTTTGCTGATACTCTTTTTCCATGGTTACTATCAGTGACCAAATTCAAGAATATTGTTTTAGTACTCATCTTGCTTGACCTATCAGCAATATTGAGAGAGCTGAACCTGCCTTCATAGAGTTCTCTTTCCTTTTCTTTTCTGACATTGCACACTCTTGGTTTTCCTTTTACCATGATAACCATTTTATAGTCAGCTTTCTTTGGCAGATCTTTGAAGGCCTCTTTCTTATATCTAAACCATTTATTCAACTAATTTCTTCCTCTTCTGATTACCAGTGTTAACGTAAAAAACTTCAGACAAATTACATTCAGCAGAGTTTAATTGAGCAAAGAACAATTCGTGAACCAGGCAGCATTTTTCAGAACCAGGAAAGATCCCAAGAGCTCCACCTAACAACCTGGGCAGGCTGTCTTTATAGAAAGAATAAGGAAATGACAACAGAAACAGCTTGATTGGTTACAGCTTGGCATTTGCCTTGTTAGACAAAGATCAATTGGCATCCCATAAATGGCTGAAACTCAGTTGCTGTGATTGGCTGAGATTCAGCTATTTGTTAGAAGAATATACTCTTAGGTTAGGTTGCAATTTATTTACATACTAAGTTATACTGTAGTTTGTTATGTATGAATTTAAAGTACAAAGGCAGCTTTAGGCCAAAGATTATTTAATTTAATACTAACAAAATGTAATTTAAAAAATTCTCCAGACCTTTCTGATAGATCACTTTAAAAATAAGCTTTCAATACTGATTTATTAGAGTCATCCCAATATTAACATGACTGTAATTGAACCTTTGATCCCAAATTTAAATAAAAAGAAAAATAACATTTGAAACACTTCTCTTCTATCTCAGTAAATTATGCCAGCGGGAAAATTTATAGAGTTGCTAAAATACATTTATTTTATCATTCCTAAAATATTTCACTGTTTCCTCTTGGTTTTAGAAAATAAATCCAAATTACTTGACATGACTGCAAGAACGTGATTACCTGACCCTTACCTATTTTCTTACTCACTCTCTTTTTTGTCTTTAATCTGTTGTTATTTTCTTCATTTCAAATTTTAAAATACTCTCAAATGTTTTTCCTTTTGATACATCTCTTCCCATCTTTCTCTTTTCAAATTCTATTTACTATTCTGTTCTTAGCTTAAATGTCACTTTCTCAAAAAGGCTTTGCATGACAACTCAGCTCTAACCAAAATCTCCCCATGTTCTTCTTTAAAATACTGTTGTTTGGGCTGGGCACAATGGCTCACACCTGTAATCCCAGTACTTTGGGAGGATGAGGTGGGTGGATCACTTAAGGTCAGGAATTTGAGACCAGCCTGGGCAACATGGTGAAATCCTGTCTCTACTAAAACTACAAAAATTAGCCAGGTGTGGGTGGCATGCACCTGTAGTCCCAGCTTCTCAGGAGTCTGAGACCAGAGAATTGCTTGAACCCAGGAGGGGGAGGTTGCAGTGAGCCAAGATCATGCCACTGCACTCCAGCCTGGGTGAAAAAGCAAGACTCCGTCTCAAAATAAATAAATAAAATAAAATAAAATCCTGTTGTTTGTATATATGCATATATGTTTATTCTTTAAATCAGATTATAAACTGTATAAGAGTTCAGAAAGTGATTAGTATGTATTACCTTCTTACAAATTAATTATGGAATAAATGACTTGATCTGAAATGGAATATTGTCAGTACTTAAATTTAAAGCTATATTTGATTAATTTATATTCCTTATGGCAATATGTGCTCCTTTAAAAGACTTCTAGTAGTAAAAGGCTATATCTACAGCAACGAAGCCTAGCAATTCTTAGTTTAATCCTGGGATTATTGGTATGAATTATTGTTCAAGTATTTAAATGCTAAAATTTTTGCATATTATTTTTTATATTACTAAGGGAGGCAAGCTTTGTTTTGTTTTTGTTTTTGTTTTCTTTTGTTTTGTTTTGAGACAGAGTCTCACTCTGTCGCCAGGCTGGAGTGCAGTGGCACGATTTCAGCTCACTGCAACCTCTGCCTCCCAGGTTCAAGTGATTCTCCTGACTCAGCCTCCTGTCGGGGGCGGGGGGCAAGCTTTTAATAATTCATATACCTACACAATATTGAAAGCTTAAATTTATAGATCATATTATATCCTTAACATACCGTATGCACAATGTATTTATAATTCATATGTAAAATTAGACCATAAAGTTAAAAGGAAAAATGTTGTGCTTAAGAGTATGAGTGTGGATTCTATTTTATGATACATTCTGAGATACAGATTCGTAATTTACTGACTGGAATTAGATATTACTTCATAGTAACTCTGTTGACCTTGATGAACTTTTAATCATCAAGGTTTTCCTGACCAGCATTTCCCACTTCTAGATAATTTTTGAATTGATACAGAATATTCTAAGGCTACCTTTCTAGTAATTTCTTTTGCATTTAAAATTTATTACTTCTGAAAGCAAAGGACACCAATTATCTGCTTAACAGTGAAATGATTTCCATGTAAAGTAACTGTCAATAATTATTTTTTAAAAAAAGGATTATAAAGTGTTTAAAATAACTGAAGTGTTAAAAGAATGTGCCTTCTAAAACCTTGATTTTTACACAAAAATTATTTTTAGATTGAAAAGTTGTAATATACTCAATCAATTTTTAGAGCTTTTAAGTTTTACCATTTATTTCTATATTTTGTGTTATTTTTGGAAAGATACAATAAGGGCAAATTTTGAAAACACTTTAAATAACATTCAAACTTGAATTATTTCTGTGCCCTGTGAATATTCACAAATACCTTATCAGATTAAATGAAAATGTCATGTGTAAAAGCAAGAAAAGGTATATTTATCTGCTAGAAATGCCATAAGAAAAGTACCACAGATGAAGTGACTTAAGCAACAGAATTTTTTTTTTTTTTTCTGATAGTTCTGGAGGCTAAAAGCTCCAATATCAAAGTGCTTTCAGGGTTGGTTCCTGATTTGGGCTCTCTTTCTGGCTTGCAGACAGCTCCCGTCTCACTGTTTTCACATCACATTTTCTCTGTCTCTGCATACTCCTGGTATTTCTTTTTCTCTCTCCTTCTCTTTAATCAAATAAGGACCCCATTCCTAATGGATTAGGGTCCCTCCCATATGACCTCATTTAAGCTTAATTGTCTACTTAAAGGCCCTGTTTTCAAGTATTATCACCTTGGGGATAAGGGTTCAACGTTCAGTTTTGAAAGGACACATTTCAGTCCATAATAAAGGATATTTACAGTATTGACAAGCTCATTTAAATTTTTTTTGTTGAAAATAATAACTGACAGTTTGTAAACAATAGGCACATAGAAAATTGTTTGTGATTTTTCCAAATAAAAACTAAAATTGTGGAGAGGAGCAGAGCAAGATCACAGAGTAGAACTTTGCAGTGGAAAATTCTCTGCAGAAACCTTACAGGGCAGGACATAATTGGGTGATATATCCAAAATGCTGAAGGAAAATAAAACCAACAACAACCTTTCAATCAAGAAGGCAGTACCCAGCAAAGCTATCTTTCAGAAAGAAAAGAAATAAAGACGTTCTCAGACAACAAAAGCTGAAGGAGTTTATTAACATCAGAACTGTCTTACAAGAAATGGTAAAAGGAGTTCTTCAAGCTGAAAGAACACTATACAAATGGGTAACATGAAAATGTGAATGCATGAAACTAGAAAAGTAAGCATACAGTCAAATTCAGAATACTCTAATACTATAACAGTGATCTGTAAATCTATTATATTTTTAGCATGAAGGCTAAAACACAAAATAATTAAAACTAATAATAGCCACAGTAAATTTTACAGAATAGGAAATTTATAAAATGTAAAATGGTGACATCAAAATTCAAATTGTTGTGTAGGAGTAGAGGTGTGCTTTTTTTTTTTTTTTTTTTTTTTGCAATTAAAGTTAAATTGTTTTCAGCTAAATATAGCGTTTTATAACTATAAGAACTTTTTGGCAGCCTCATAATAACAACCAAACAAAAGTAATAGAAAATACATAAAAAACAAAAGGCAAGAAATCAAAGCATACCACTATAGAAATTACTTAGTGTGAAAAGACAGCAAGAGAAGAAGAAAAGAATAAAAAATCTACAAAACAACTAGACAACAATTAATAAAATGGCAGTAGTAAGTTCTTATCAGATAGTAATTACTTTAAATTAAATAAATTATATTCTGCAAAGGACCCAGTGGTTCAATGTATTACCAAAAAGAACCAACTATATGCTGCCTACAAGAGACTTACTTCACATTTAAGGACATAGAGAATAAAAGGGATAGAAAAAAGATTTCATATAAATGAAAATTAAATAAGAGCAAAAGTAGTTATATCCATAGCAACTAATCCAGACTTTAAAAAGTATAAAAGAGACAAAGAAGGGCATCATATAATAATAAAGAGGTAAATTCATTTAGATGATACTATATTTATAACTATATACTGAATATTGGAGCACCTAAATATATAAAGCAAATGTAAATGTTTCTGAAAGGAGAGGCAGACAACAATACAATAATAGTGGGGAATTTAAACTCCAGAATTTTAGGAATGAACAGGTCATCTAGACAGAAAATAAATAAACATCTGAGTTAATCTACATTCTAGATCAAATGAACCTAACAGACATATACAAAACATTCCATCCAACAGCTGAAGAATATACATTCTTCTCAACTGCACATGAGCCATTCTCTAGGACAAATTATATGTTAGGCCACAAAACAATTCTTGAATAATGTAAGATTTTAAAATTATATCGAGTTTTTTTCTGACCACAATGGTATAAACAAGAAATCAATAATAGGAGATACTTCAGGAAATTCACAAATATATAGAAATTAAACAACATGCTCTTCAACAACCAATAGGTCAATGAAGAAATTAAATGAAAAAAATTAAAATTGAGACAAAAAAATATATACCAGAACCTATGGGACACAGCAAAATCAGTTCAAAGACAGAAGTTTATAGCAACATATAGCTACACCAAAAAAGAAAAAAAGGATCTCAAATAAAACACTTAATGTTGCATCTCAGGGAACCAGAAAAACAAGAATACACTAAGCACAAACTTTGTAGAAGAAAGAAAATAATAAAAATTAGAGTAGAAATAAATGAAGTAGGGACTGGAAAAACAATATAAAAGATCAACAAATTTATGAGTTGTTTATCTGAAAAGATAAATTGAGAAACCTTTAGCTAGACTAAGAAAAACTAAAAAAAGACTCAAATAGATAAAATCAGAAGGAAAAAGGAGACATTATAACGGATACAAAGAAATACAAAGTATCATAAGACTATTCTGAACAACTATATGTCAACAAATTGGATATTATAGAAGAAATTTATACATTATTTGATGCATACAACCTACCAGGAGTGAATTATGAAGTAAATAGAAACTCGCAAGAAACCAGTAACAAGTAAGGATGTTGAATTAGTAATAAAATGCCTCAAACCAAAGAAAAGCCAAAAACCTGATCACTTCACCGCTGAATTCTATCAGTCATTTAAATAACTAATATCAATTCTCAAAGTCTTCCAAAAAAATAAAAAATAAAGAGGAAGAAATACTTACAAAATTATTTTATGAAGCCAGCTAACCCTGATACAAAACCAACTATATCACAAAAAAAAAAAAAAAAAAAAAAAAAAAAAAAAAAAAAAAAAAAAAAAAAACTGTGGGCCGAGAGCCCCTGATGAATACAGATATACAGATGCAAAAATCCTAAGCAAACTTCTGCCAAACTGAATTTAACACGGCATACAAAAGATTATTAACATGACCAAATGGTATTAAATCCAGGGCTGCAAGAATGGTTCAACACACTGTCATAGGATCCTTTGGGTGCTGCCTCACCAGACAGAAACCTCTGTGGTTGGTGGTACCTCTGCTTGAGTTTTGATCATGCCCGCTGGGCTTGTTCCACCTACTTGGCCCAGCAGGCTGCACCTGGCTCATACTACTGACCTGGATCCCACACCTGCCAAGGGCAAGCCAGGCACACAGCAGCAAGCGGTGTGTGAGTGACTGAATGTGGGTTCCGGCCACTGTGCACAGTCATGCATGTCAGCTGCTGCAGTGGGGCAGGCAGCTTCAGGCACTGGCAGAGGCGTTGGCTCTGTGTGAAGCTGTGGCTGGACCAGACATACCACAAGCAACTTCCACTGCAGGCACCAGCATCTGAATGAGGGAAATGTCGTGGAGCCTGAAAGCTCAGCGATACCAGGAACTGCAGGGCCCCACAGAGTGTGTTAGGGCATGTCACATCCCTGGCTCAGGGAGCCCTGAGGTCTGAGCTCCCAGAAAGGCTGCAGCTCTTTTGTCCTTCTTCTTTTTGTCATCTGCCGCATGGCAAGTGAAGGGGTGGGTTTGTTGCGGGACCATTTCTGTTACAGCAATTTCAGTCTCACGACCCTGCTCTGGCCAGTGGCTCCTGGGCTGGTCCAGCCTCACCACTGCTTCATGTTGTGTGGGTCAGCCACCCAGCACCAGCAGAGAGTGACAGGGCTATAGTATTGCAGCTCTGGCTCAGGGAATCCTGAAGTCTAGGCCCCCAGAAGGGTCACCACTTTTCATTCCCACGGTCTGGGAGTATATCATCACCCACAGCCTGGTGAGCCAGCCAGGAATGTGTTAAAGCCCCTTTCATGCCAGCTATTTGGCAGTCCTGAGTTCTTGTCCCATTTCCAGGAAGAAAGAGGTTACATGGACAACTAGAGGGTGAGCAAAGTGGAGAAGAGCTTTACTGGGTGACCAAAAGGCTGTCAGCAGAGAGGAGACCAAAGTAGGTATCTCCTATCAGCAGTAAGGTGGTCCCAATGAGTGTCTGAACCTGCTGAGTCCTGGGTTTTCTATGGGCTCAGAATGGAGGAAGTGAGTGATGATTGATCCGTGGGCAGGAGGAAGTGTATGTTGATTGGTCCATGGGTGGGCCTGGAAAAAGCACCACTCAATTGACCAAAAGGCACCAAGGAAGTTCTCACTCCTGGTGGAGGACTTCACCTGGAACTGGAAGCCCAATCCCAAAGTTTCAGGCCATCCCTGGCTTGAAGGTGGTGTTTCACTAGGGACCCACCCCTTCCCACCTAGGAAACTGTCTGCCTCCCGCCACCATGTCTAAATTAACAAATGTGAAACATCACTTTAATAGAATAAGGAACAAGATTCATACACTCATTATAATAGATGCAGAAAATGCATTGAATACAATTTAACTTTATTTTATTATTAAAAACACTGAACAAATCAGGTGTAGAATGTACCTAAACACAAGAAAGACTATATAAGACAAAGCAATAGCTAACATCATATTCAACAGTGAAAACTGGAAAGCTTTTCCTCGCAGATCTGGAATAAGACTGGAATGCTCACTCTTGCTCCTTCTATTTAATATAGCACTTGAGGTTTTAACCAGGGCAATTAGACAAGAGGAAGAAATAAAAGATATCCAAATTGTAAATGAATAAGTTAAATTGTCTCTCTTTGCAAATATGATGTTATAATATAGAAAACCCTAAAGATGCCACCAAACAAGTACTAGGATTAATAAAAGAATTCAGTAAAGTTGCAGAATAAAAGTCACCATGCAAAAATCAATAGTAGTTCTGCATACTAACAGCAAATTATCTGAAAAAGAAAATTTATAACTAACCCATTTATAATAGTTACAAAAAATAAAATTCTTAGGAATAAATTTAACCAAGAAGGTGAAAAATCTCTCCACTAAAACTATAACACATTGATGAACTACATTGAAGAAGACACAAATACATGGGAAGATTTCTTGTGTTCATAGATCTGAAGAATTAATATTGATAAAATGATCTTGCTATCCAAAGCAATTGACAAATTCAACACAATCCCTATCAAAATGCCAATGACTTTCTTCACAGAAATAGGAAAAAATATCTTAAAATTATTATGGAACCACAAAGATCCTGAATAGCCAAAGCAAAAAAGAAGAAAGTTGGAGACATCACACTACCTGACATCAAAATATCCTACAAAGCTGTAGTAAATAAAACAGCATATTTCTGTAATAAAAACAGGCAAGTAGAACATTGGAACAGAACAGAAAACCCAGAAGTAAATCCACATATTTACAGTCAACTGACATTCACTAAAGACATCAAGAGCATACAATGAGGCATGGACAGGTTCTCTAATAAATGCTATTGGGAAAACTAGATATGCACATGCAGAAGAAAAACATTAGACCCTATCTCACACCATATACCAAAATAAACTCAAAAAGAATTAAAGACTTAAATGTAAGACCCAAAACTATGAAACTACTAGAAAAAAAAAAATAGAGAAAAATCTCCATTGCATTGTTTTGAGCAATAACTTTCCATATGACCCAAAAAGCACAGTCAAAAAAAAAAAAAAAAAAAAAAAAAAAAAAAAAAAAAAAAAAAAAAAAAAAAAGCACAGTCAACGCTAGCAAAAATAGACAAATGGGATTACATCAAACTAAAAAGCTTCCTCACAACAAAGGAAACAATCAACAGAATAGAGATAACCTACTAAATAGGGAAAATATTTGCAAACTATATATGTAATAAGGGGTTAATATACAAAATATAGAAGGAACTGAAACAACTCAATAGCAAAAGAAGAAATAACTCAATTAAAAACTGGATACAGGACTTGAATAGGCAATTCTCAGAAGGCAACATTCAAGTAGCAATCAGGTACATGAAAAATAATGTTCAACATCATTGATCATCAGGAAAATGCAAATCCAAACCACAGTGAGATATGACCAAGCACCTTTTAGAATGGCTATGATCAAAAGACAAGAGCTAAGTGTTAGCAAGGAAGTAAAGAAAAGGAAACACTTGCCCATTGTTGGTGGGAATGTACAGCCATTATGGAAACAATATGGAGCTTTCTCAAAAAATTAAATATAGGACCACCACATGATCCAGCATTCCCACTATTGGGTATACATCCAAAGGAAATGAAATCAGTCTGTTGAAGCAATATTTACACTGCTATGTTTGTTTTAGCATTATTCACAATAACCAAGATATAGAGTCAACCTAAGTGTCTATCAACAGATTAATGAAAAAAGAAAATATTTATATGTATACACTGGAATATTATTCAACTATCAAAAGAAGGACAGTCTGGATAAACCTAAAGGACATTATGCTAAGGGAAATAAGCCAGGCACAGAAAGACAAATACTGCATTATCTAATTCATATGTGGAATCTAAAATAAAGTTAATCTCACAGAAGTAGAGAACAGGAGAGTGATACCAGGGACTGGGTTGGTAGGGGTGGATGTTGGGGAAATGTTGGCCAATGGATACAAAATTCCAGTTAGAGAAGAGATAAAAGTTCAGAAGATCTATTGTACAACATAGTAATGTAGTTAATAATATAGTGTATTATTAACAAAATGCTTAGAGTGGACGTGAAGTGTTCCCACCGCAAAAATGGTAACTATGTGAGGTAATGCATACATTGATTATATAGATTTAATCATTCCACAATGTATATTGATACTCCAAAATATTATGTTATACACAGTGAACAGATATTGTCTGTCAATTTTAAAAAAATACTGTTCGCAATGTAAAATTGATTATGTAATAGCATTATAATCAGTTGAGAATAACAACATATAATTATTTCATACACACATACACACTCCATGTGCACATTCAGGGAAAATTAAATTTGAAATTCAGATTCAATTTTCCTTGTATCATGGTTGCATCTCGAACTTCTGTATAGGTAAAGTTTAGTGAAAGACTTTTGTCCAGGAGTATTTGTGTGGTGGGAATGGGTAGGGGTGTGTGTGTTTGTGTATTTCTGCTTTTTGCAAAAGCAGAGTAGGCAGCTCATTTTAAAGCTGGGTTTTCCTAGGAAGTACACTGATTTTGATTAAATTTTATGTTTATTGAGCAGTGGCTGAGTTTGACAATCTCTCAAAACACCTTCATGCTTTTTCTAGTGTAAACAATATTAGCACAAAAAGCACTTTTCTTAATCTTAGTAAAATGTAATCTTAGCAAGAACTCTGAAGGTTGGAAACTATACAATGTACTGAACTTGTCAGAAGCCCTGGGGAAAAGGAAAATCAACTATGTTAAAGAAAACTGAGGTGTATTACATAAATATGCCTCTGTTTCTGTAGCTTGTGTGTGTGTGTGTGCGCCTGTATATGCTTTCTTTTTACATAGCATGCACATGGTCATTCCGTACCATCATTTTTTTCAGTAGATTATTGTTTTCAAACTATTAGCTTTTAATACCACAGCTGTCCTCAGCATCTGATAATCAAAGCTTCTATGATTCTCATGTTACTTTCTCAGCAAAATTTTCCTTTGTTACCAATAATACCAGGATGTGCTATACCAGGTATGTCATGATATATGCCTAATTAGAATGATGTAAAATGCTGTAATGCCTATGTAGAGAATAGTAATTTTGTGCCAAATATGATAACATAGATATAAAACATAAGTGGTGTGAAGACAGAAAATTGATGCATACATTTTTGGGAAAGACATGAATAAGTATAATCATGCCCAGTCACTAAAGCAACATTGGACTTCAGTTGCTAAAACTAGAAAAGAAAACAAATCCAAAGACCAAACTAAATTTTGTGTATGTGCTTTTTATATTGTACTTACATATTTGAAAGAATCTGAATTTCTCCCTGCCCACCCTGTCCAACATAAGCATCATTTTTTTTTTCTTGGAAAAGCTACTCTTTTTCCCACTGTTTAACACCTTCATATTTAATATCCTTAAAAAATTGTTATAATTAATTCTGTCAGGAAATGTATACTGCATATTAATCTATCTCTCTCAAACATTTTTAGTAACCATGAAACTTAACCTTCTTTTCTACTAACTTATAGGTTCCCTTCCTCTTCTGAAATTCTGTAAGCATAAGGGTTTACAATGCATCAAGCATTTAAAGATTTGGGAATTGTTAATTATTAAAAATTCCCTTTTGAATTGGATGGCACTCTTAGAGGCCAGGTGGAAGAATCCAAAAGTTTTTCATCACTTAAATGAAAGTGATAAGTACATTAATCATTGTTTTTGGTGAGATTTACTTATGTAAATCACAGTGTATGGCAACACATTCAAAATCTGTTTAAAATACTGCTTTGAAAGCATTTCAATACATTTGTCACATTTGTGGTCTTTTAAATTTGGCCACTTTTACATAAAAAATTATTTGAGCGATTTTCAATGGCTATCTCAAGCTCAAGCAAGTGGAAGAGAAGAGCACGCATATTCTTTGTTTATTTGAATTAAAAAAATACCTGAATAGTCCTAATTTTTTTTTTTGCATCAGAATTAAAATTGTAACTTGTCCAACTTCTTTGCTTAAATTAGTATAAGGAAACGCTTGTTTTTGTGAGGGTTGGCAAGCAAGGCAAAAAAATAGTAAAAAATAAATAATTCCCATTTTTAATAATACAGTGATGTATTGGGCAAAATTGATAACATAAACCTATACTAATAATTATATAATATATATATATTATATATATTTTTTTTTTTTTTTTTTTTTTTTTTTCTTTTTT
Organism: Rhinopithecus bieti; assembly: GCF_001698545.2. Taxonomy (NCBI): domain Eukaryota; kingdom Metazoa; phylum Chordata; class Mammalia; order Primates; family Cercopithecidae; genus Rhinopithecus; species Rhinopithecus bieti. The sequence goes on from NW_016824250.1 coordinate 388,205, forward strand.
TTTTTTTTTTCTGAAAAAGTGAACAAAATAGTTCCATTTACCAACTGTGAGTAAGTCAATTCAACGCATTGGTGGTTAAAGAAGTTTTACTTTTTAACCATTTTCATGCTTAAGGCCTGCTTCCTAAACAATAATTCTGTGGTGGTGACTTTTTGGTGTGTCTAATTGTCCACAAAATCATACTGAAAACTGGCATTTCATGTAATTTAGAACCAAGTATTTAAAATAGAATAAGAAATATTTACATAGCTGATTATTTCATAAAATAGGGATCTCTCAAATGTCAAAGACATATATATGATATTAAATATAGGTTTATATATAGTATAATAAAACTGTGGTTAAAAATACAAAAAATAGAATACAATTCCCATAAAACATAATTGGAAATAAAATTTAATGTCACAGATTAATTTTTTAACAATCAGCTTTTATCAATTTGTTGTTTAAGCATTTCCTAATGAAGGCAAACAGCAGTAGCAAAACTTTCTAAATTTTCCTAATATTCTAAAATATGAAATATTAATTACCATAGCAATAAAGTAATTATTCTGTATACACAGGTTGGTATCTAGATTTTAGATGTGTGACATTAACAAAGAACTCTGGATTTTAAACCTATATTTTTTTTCTGAGGTACACAAAAAAAGGGATGCTCATTGCAAGTCTTTCTCAAAATTAGTGTAACCCTCAGAACAGCCTGAGTTTTATCTGGCCTCAGAGAATGTTTACAAAAACTGACGAAATTTCATCATTACGGCACTCAATGATTGAAGCCAACATATCCAATAAAACCTCTATTGAACTTTGTGCTGAGGTTGTGAGCATGACGCAGACATAATTTGGAGTGGGGCGGTAGTATTTTGTTTTGTCTATAATGAGTTTTTGGTTAAAAAAATGTACGCATATAAAATAATGAGACTGATTTTCTTTTTCTTTTTATTTTTTCTGGTCTCAGAAAGCTTATAAAACTGCTTATAGGAGAGGGCGAGAAGCGGCCGCCGCCGGCCTCCCGCGCCAGGCAGTCGGAGGCTGACTTGCCAGTGGCCGCCCCTTTCTTTATGCTCTACCCAGGAGGTGGAGGCGCTGGCTTCCAGTGCGCCCGCCGCTGAGCAGCAGCGCTCCAGAAGGACCCTGCTGTCGCCGGCTCCCAGCTACTCTTCCTGCTGCTGAGCAGCGGCGCTGCGGCGGCAGCGGCGAGCACCATCCTAATTATCTCATGGCTAAGGAACACATGAACCTCATGAACATGGCCAAGCTGAATATCAAGGGCTTGGTTGAATCAGCTCTGAACCTGGAGAGGACTCTCGACTCTGACTATGCACCTCTTCAGCAATTCTTTGTAGTGATGGAGCACTGTCTGAAACAGGGCTTGAAAACTTAAAAAAAAAAAAAAAAAAAAAAGAAAAGAAAAGAAAAAACTTTTCTTTGACAAAATAAAGCCTTCTGGGGGGATCTAGAACTAGTAGAAAAGCTTGTTCCAGGAGCCGCAGAGATAACAGCAAGTGTTAAAAACCTTCCAGGACTTAAGACGCCAGTAGGTAGAGGAAGAGCTTGGCTTTGTTTGGCATTAATGCAAAAGAAACTTTCAAATATATGAAAACTTTGATCAATAAGAAATAACTTCTCAGTGAATTCTGCGAACCCAGTGCCCTTATGATGGAAGAAGAAGGAGCCATAATTGATGGCCTGTTGGTGGGTCTGAATGTCCTTGATGCCAATTTCAGTGTGAAAGGAGAAGACTCTCAGGTTGGAGTTATACATTTTTCAATGTATTTCAAGAACGGAAACAGCAGTAAAAGTAGTGAAGGAGACAGTCAGATTACTGCGATTCTGGACCAGAAGAACTTTGTAGAAGAACTGAACAGGCATTTGAATGCTACTGTAAACAACCTTAAGGCAAAAGTAGATGCATTAGAAAAATCCAACACTAAACTGACAGAGGAGCTTGAGGTTGCAAACAGCAGGATTACTACCTTACAAGAAGAAATGTAACGAGTTAAAGAGGAAAGTTCCTATATACTGGAATCCAGCTGGAAGGGTCCCAAGCAAGACAGACCTGCAGAAGGGCAAGCACCAAGTGAAGCAAGAAAGCATTTAAAAGAAGAGACACAATTACCATTGGATGTTGAAAAAGAACTGGAGATACAGATCAGCATGAGGCAGGAGATATGAAGATGCTGGAGAAGGATGTCTGTGAGAAGCAGGATGCCCTGGTATCTCTTCAGCAGCAGCTAGATGATCTCAGGCCCCTCAAGCATGAACTTGCCTTTAAGCTGCAGAGTTCAGACTTAGGAGTAAAACAGAAAAGTGAACTAAACAGTAGCTTGGAACAGAAGACTAATCAGATGACTGCTATCATTAAACAACTTGAACAAAAATTGCGTCAGGCTGAGCGAAGCTGTCAGTCTGCTGAGTTGAACAACCTGCTCTTCAAACAGGAGTTTGAAGACAAGATCAACAGTCTGCAGCTCGAAGTCGAGGAGCTCACCAGGCAGTGGAACCAGCTTGAGTTAGAACTAAATCAGGAAAATGAAAGAAGATTATGAAACAACAGGAACATCCCAGGAAAGGGTTCCCAGAAGCCAGAATCCAAGATGGATGGGAAGCACAAAATGCAAGAGGAAAATGTTAAACTAAAAATGCCTCTGGAAGAAAGTCACAGACTGCAACCCCACCCTATGGATGAACAGGATCAGCTGCTGCTCACTGAGAAACCACAGGTGTGTCAGCTACACCAGGAAGATGTCAGTCTAACAAAGAATGTGTGTACGAACTGCAGAGGAACATTCTGTCATGCCTGTTCAACAAATGAACTGCCTCTTCCTGCAACTATGAAGCCTGAGCGAGTTTGCAATCCCTGTCACGAGCATTTGATGAAGCAATATTCCACCAGCCCATCATAAGACTGGAGGCCAAGACCTGGACCAAAACGTTTATGCAAGTTTATCTGTACCTGTGTTTTAGGTGGCAGGATCTCATAGAGCCAGTCCTTAGAGTCAACTAAAGAGTTGATAGGAATTAACTAGATCCAGGGAGAAAAGGCAGTGTTTAGGGATACTGGAAATTTTGCTTGTTTTCCCTAATAATTGTATGAAGAAAAGTGAACTCACTTGGGTCCTTCTCTTCTAAATCTAAACAACCTGACATTGACGTTTTGCTTTATAGATTTCTTTGGAAGGGCAATTCATTTTTATGATTTGTGATAATAATGCTGGGGTGGATGTAATAGGAGAGAGAGTCCAAGTAGAAAAGAATAAAAAGGTAAACGATCATCTTCTATAATATTTGCAGATTCAAGGGAGAGAGATAGATGCTGAGATCAAAATGACAGATGTGACATATTTTCCCAGGTGCTGTTAGACATAAACATTGTTTCCTCTTCACCCCAACTAACTACCTCTTTTTTTCTTTTCTTTTTTTTTTTTTTTTTTTTTTGGATTTTTTTTTTTCCTTTTTTTTTTTTTTTTTTTTTTTTTTTTTTAAATTTTTTTTTAAGTTCTAGGGTACATGTGCACAACGTGCAGGTTTGTTACATATGTATACATGTGCCATGTTGGTGTGCTGCACCCATTAACTCGTCATTTACATGAGGTATATCTCCTAATGCTATCCCTCCCCACTACCCTGTCACCACAATAGGATCCGGTGTGTGATGTTCCCCTTCCTGTGTCCAAGTGATCTCATTGTTCAATTCCCACCTATGAGTGAGAACATGCGGTGTTTGGTTTTCTCTTCTTGCGATAGTTTGCTGAGAATGATGGTTTCCAGCTGCATCCATGTCCCTACAAAGGACATTAACTCATCCTTTTTTATGGCTGCATAGTATTCCATGGTGTATATGTGCCACATTTTCTTAATCTAGTCTGTCACTGATGGACATTTGGATTGATTCCAAGTCTTTTCTGTTGTGAATAGTGCCACAATAAACATAC
>NW_016824250.1:395324-400577 GCF_001698545.2 Rhinopithecus bieti
ATTTTCTCCCATTCTGTAGGTTGCCTGTTCACTCTGATGGTAGTTTCTTTTGCTGTGCAGAAGCTCTTTAGTTTAATTAGATCCCATTTGTCAATTTTGGCTTTTGTTGCCATTGCTTTTGGTGTTTTAGACATGAAATCCTTGCCCATGCCTATGTCCTGAATGGTATTACCTAGGTTTTCTTCTAGGGTTTTTATGGCCAACTACCTCTTTAAAGTATCTCTACCAAACTGTGAACCCAATCTCAGGAAAAAGAAATTCAAGAATAATATGAATTCTGAATGTATTGAAAACAATATTGTAATATAATTTGAGGACCAGAATCTTCTAGTCTTTATCTACAAGGGTTTTAATTATCAAAACAAAGAACGTTTGTTTTTCTACTTAATGACTTCATAGTAATTAACTGCCCTTTCCAGAATCTCCTTCCACAAGACAAGCCAACTCTTCCCCTTTCCCTCTGTCCTCTCCAAGTCCTAATGGAAATTGTAAGGAGTTTTAAAAACAGCATTTGGATTTTGCAAATAGAATCTTGATTAAAGCAAAGTCAAACATAGAGTCAAACAAGTTTAATTTGTTTTCCTGAGATAGGGTCTTGCTTTGTTGCCCAAGCTGGAGTGCAGTTGTGCAATCACAGCTCACCGAAACCCTGACCTCCCAGGCCTCAAGCAATCCTCCTACCTCAGCCTCCCAAGTAGCTGGGACTGGCTTTTTTTTTTTTTTTTTTTTTTTTTAGTGATGGGGTCTCATTGGTTGCTCAGGCTGGTCTCAAACTCCTGGGCTTAAGCAGCTCTCCTGAAAGTGCTGGGATTACAGGCATGAGCCACCACATGTGGCCAAGTTTAATTTGTTGATGACTGAGAACAGTTAGCTGAGAATACTTACTATATTGTTTTATGAATAAGGAATTCCTTATTCTGAGTCACGAATCAGAGCTGATAGATGCTTTCTTGGAAAGGGAAATACAGTCATCCCTTGGTATCCATGGGGAATTGGTTCCAGGAACCCCAATGGATATCAAAATCCATGGATGCTCAAGTCTCATTATATGAAATGGGTTATATGATATTTGCATATAACCTACATGCATCCTCCTGTGTACTTTAAATTATCTGAAGATTACTTATACCTAAGAAAATACCTACACATCATTTCATTTGCATGGATTCAACATAGTGCTTGGTGTTTGGCAAATTTCAGTTTTGCTTTTTTGGAACTTTGTGGAATTTTTTTTCTGAATATTTTTATTGGCAGTTCTACATGGATATAAAACTCATGGATATGGAGGGCTGACTGTACTCATACAACTTTGAGTGGCAAATTCTTTGGGAGAAAAGAGGGAATTGTATTGAGCAAGAAAAGGAAAGAAACATTATGTACTATTTTGATTCTGTTACGTGTTTCTATAGATTGTTTGATTCTAATCAAGACCTTAGAAGAAATGATTCTGTGACTGGTTTAGAATTCTGGGGTGGAAACATCCTGAAACCATGATATTTAATAAATTCTGTCTTCTGGAAACGTTTACAGACTGGGAAAGAGTTGTTATTCCAAAAGTCAGCCTGTTACTTGGTGAAGCCCTCATATAGGATTATTTTAAATGTCTGCATGGTCATTGTCTACTCCAAAACCTTTATGATACAATCATAAACACTTACATTGTTTGGCATTAAATTAAGAGTTCTAGGGAAAAATAAAATCAAATAATTATTTTTAAAAAACCTGCCTATAAACTTACAGAGGAGTTTCCAATATATTGGACCTAGCCAACTTGATGAAGTCAGCATATATATATATATTGTTGACAACTTTGAAAGGGCAATATAAAATAATCATTTTTGCTGTGCTGACTGGAAAGTTAGCTTCACTAACATAGCCACATTTGGCACATAAAGATACAGGTAATAGTTTCCTTTGTTGTTGTTGTTAAGATACCAGTAATAGTTTCCTGTCAGCTTTATACCAGTTCTTTATACCAACACATTTAATATTACAGAATTCCTTACGGAAAAGAATATCTAATCATTCTCTTTTTAAATGAGAGGGCAATTCATTCTAGTTATATGTCCCTATGATGATTGAAATATGACAGAATATATTATTTTATTTTCAGCTAAATGTTTCTGCACAAATGGATTTTTAAAATCAACAATAGTATTATGTTTAATCAATTCTTTTATTTTAGAAATAATGAGGTTTATTATTAGTCTTCTCAGAGGAAACCAGTGAGTAGCTTTCATGAGAATAAATGAATTATCTGTAAAATTGTCATTGACAAGGAATCTATATTTTATGCATGTAAATAATAAAGAAATAAAAATTGAAATTGAAAAACCCCTCATATAGGATTATTTTAAATGTCTGCTTGGTCATTGTCTAATCTAAGACCTTTATGATACAATCATAAACACTTATGTTGTTTGGTATTAAATTCACATTTTCTCATTGGTTTGATGGGGTTAAACTAACTCTATCTATTCTACTAAACAATGAGACTTTTCTGGAAGACAGATATAAGACACTCAAATCTTTAACTCAAAACCTAAAGTCTTCTATATTTTCTGAATGAAAGATGCATATAAATGATGTTGGCACATGAAACATTTGTTAAAGAAAGTTATTTCCATGTCCAAATTTCTAAATCAAATCCATGTTTCTCACTCCAGGTTTTAAACATATTTCATACTGATTATTCTGACATTCATCTTTTCTTGACTTCCTGACACAGGTATGACTCTCAGCAATCTGGCTGATGAGTCTTGCTTAAAATTTCAATTACACATTGTCTCCTGTCCTATCAAGATTTATACTCTTTTAAGGCAAATTTCTCCTTTATAACTGATAAACCATGCATTCAGTATTTAAACAAGGTTATCAGCCCCTGACTAGAGAAGCAGATTGATGAACAAAAACAATTACTTTGATAACAGAAAGCATAGAAGACAACTCTTTGAAGTGCATCATTCTCAGTGGTAGAGGAGATTCCCAAAGGCCACATTTAAAGAAATAAAAAAGAGTGAACAGAAATGAACTAATGTTCTCTATGTACTTGGCAATGTAAACAGAGAGAAAAGGACAAAATACTCTTTAGGATTCTGGAATTTCGGCTGCAATGTAATAGCATATAAACAGGTAATAAAGCCCTTGATTATTACAACAAGAAAAACTGAAGGAAAAAATCCATAGCAGTCTTATAGTAGAATAAATAAGGTTTTGTTCACATATAATGACGTGGCATACATGTAACACATTCTATCCTGGACAGAGCTCTACCACACGACAAAGATAATAAAGAACTAATATTTATTAAACTTACTTAAGATGTGATTATAAGAGCTTTAGTTGCATTAATCTACTTAATAGTCACAATAGACCTATGAGATTAGAGCTAAAATTTCTCATTTTTACAGATGGAAAAACTGAGGCAGATAACATGTCCTAGGTCTGATAACATGTCCTAGGTCAACAAATTTTAAATGTCAGATCCAGGGTCTGAACTTAGCAATTTGAAGTCGGAGTGACACTCAATCATTTTGCTTCCATATTCCTCTTTAGTCAAGTGATAAAGACAAATGTGCAACCTGAAAATATCAGGAATGTATGTTAAAGCTATAATTGAAGGATGCAGAGTGGTCTATGGTCTATGGTGACTTAGAAGAGTGAAGAGTACTGTTAAGACTTTTTTTCTTGATCTGTGTGCTGTTTACACAACTCTGTTCAATTCCTGGAAGTCATTAAGATGTGTGCTTATAAACTGTTAACACACACACACACACATATATCTATATATATAATATTTAAATGTTTTATTTTAATTAAATATTTCCATATAATCAAATTACATAGATGGAATATATAGTAGAACATTTTCCCCAAGTGTGGCAAAACATAAAAGATTTAAAAGGATATTGCATATTTTAGTATTACTGTCAATAGAAGATAGTCAATTAACTGTACCAGATATAACTATATAGAGAGAGATATAAACTGTATAAATATGTATCTACATATGTATAGATAGATACCGATAGACTGGTATATTCCCAGTCCCTCAGCCCTTTATTTATACTATATGATTTAAGAACAGTGATATTAGCATTATGACTATTGATTGAAAAGAAAAATGAACCTCATATTCTAGCATTGTTATTGATGCTAAAACTTTTTGAAATTATGGAGCTGTATTTTTTTAATTCTTCATTTAAAATTCATATTCATCTAATCGAATAGAAACCACAATTTTAGCCTTAAGTGTTCAAAGCAAATAGCACACCGTCCTTTCAAGTGCTGGTGCTAAAATTAAAGACATTTTCAATCTCATATTCAAGGCAATGAGTCTCATTTAAAAGTCATTTTCTCTAATAACATTTGCATACTTTATTTTAGAATAAAACTTCAGATTTCTTCCTCTTCGAAAAATACAATTTAATTTATAATTTTAAAATTTGGTCCTTGAGCATTAATGTTAAGCATGATAAAATTGTTGCTATATATGTGTGTGTGAATATTATATATGTAGAGAAAATATGACAAAATTATTGCTAGTGCAAGAGTTTGTTTTTTATCTACAAAAACTTATTTCTATATCATTTACTACACAGAAGTAAGTTTTTGTAGATACAAAACAAAATAAATAAGACATAAAAGAGTTCCCTAGACCAAGCATCATTTCCAAATAGTTTACACGTATTTATTGTTTCTTAATTTAATATTATTTTAAAAATCAGACCTCTTCAAGGAGAACTACAAACCACTGCTCAGTGAAATAAAAGAGGACACAAACAAATGTAAGAACATACGATGCTCATGGATAGGAAGAATCAATATTGTGAAAATGGCCATATTGCCCAACGTAATTTATAGATTCAATGCCATTCCCATTAAGCTACCAATGACTTTCTTCACAGAACTGGAAAAAACTGCTTTAAAGTTCATATGGAACCAAAAAAGAGCCCGCATTGCCAAGACAATCCTAAGCCAAAAGAACAAAGCTGGAGGCATCACGCTACCTGACTTCAAACTATACTACAAGGCTACAGTAACCAAAACAGCATGGTACTGGTACCAAAACAGAGATATAGACCAATGGAACAGAACAGAGTCCTCAGAAATAATACCACACATCTACAGCCATCTGATCTTTGACAAACCTGAGAGAAACAAGAAATGGGGAAAGGATTCCCTATTTAATAAATGGTGCTGGGAAAATTGGCTAGCCATAAGTAGAAAGCTGAAACTGGATCCTTTCCTTAC
>NW_016824250.1:403325-412247 GCF_001698545.2 Rhinopithecus bieti
AAGAAGAAAAGATTAGGCTTATACACATGCAATGTAAGAATCATTTCAAACAAGAAGTATTAATTTTGCTACTAGAAGCCAGAGCATGACATAGTCATTGGATTGATTGGATCCTTACAAAATAGATCAGATTGTGTAGTCTGCCTTAGCTATTTTTTCTCTGCTCTTTTGCAATCAAACTAGTCATGCAGGGTAGTCTGACTGTTTTTGATAAAATGTCTGAGTAGAGTCTCTGTGAATCTGAATTTTTCCAGGTTCAAAACACCAGGGAAGCAAAAGTGACATTTATGTATTTTATAACTTATTTTCACTCTCTGTGATTATTTCAGATTGAATGGAGTTATGGAAATATGGGACCTTCTGACATCTCCTGACTGATGAACTATAGCTCTGATTTTTATGATGATTGATTTTATTTTCAATTGTTTTGATTTCTGAAAATTTAAACACCCACTTAGCATGAGATTGATAATGGTTATTTGTCATGTAGAAAATCTGACTTAGATTTATGGAATTGCTTGACATATTTCAGAACTACTTGTACATGTGAATTTCTATTATTTTGTTCATATATGAATTTGAAATGAAACAGGAATATCTGCTATTATATTAGCAATGAGAAGGGCAAGTTCTTATTATTGGCACCACCAATTCTTATGATAGAAAAATACTGTAATTTATTACATTATTCCGAGAAGAATGGAGATATATATATATGTATATATATGTAATAATATGTATAATATGCCATTCTAGCAATATCACATTAGTGCAAGAATTACTGCTTTGAAGGGATAAAGTATTTTCATATCCTCAAATAAGTTTTCAAACAGTCACCACACGTAAAAAAAAGAAAGAACAGCTCATTCTTGGCCCCAGCTGGCCAAGAGGCATTTATTATCAGTTACACTTACACATGTCAGTGTGAGTTCATCAAATCTAAAAGATTTTTCACCTCCACTTGATATAATCATAGAAATTTTGAGTTGGATATGACCTAAGACATAAACTTACCTAACCACTCACCTAAAGTAGGAATTATCAATGTCAATATCTCTGATAAGTGGACATCAATCATATGTTTCAAATACTACAAGTGACAAGAAACTCAGTGCCGTTTGAGTCAGGTCATTTCTCTGTTGAACAGATCAATTTTCTAAGATATTCTCTGTTATGGTAAAGAATCTTCATCTCTTTAATATCTTCATATTGGTTCTGTAGCTAGCCTCTGTAGCTCTAAGACTATCATAGCTGCTACTATCTTTCTGTCTTCTTTATCTCAACATTCTGTTTACCTTTAACCCTATCTTTGCACTTTGAACATATTCTCCAGCAATCTTCAAGTAGATTGCTTACCATGTTTTGGATGCATGCTGATTGTTTAAAACACTCTTAAAACCTGACCTAAGAGCTTAATTGGGTTTTTCCAATGTAGACTTCAGGGCAAGTCATTTGCTTTCAATCTTTTGAACACTATTATTTCATTGAAAACCATGATTTTAATTATTATATAAAGAGTCTAGCTTGATTAGACCTCAAAACAGACTTTATTTTATTTTATTCTTTCTGAAATATTATTCAACCAGAATTGCCCCTTCCAACTCCCCAACCCCTAACACACACACATATCATTTTCAATTGTTTTTTTAAACACAAATGCAACACTGCACATTTTCCCTGTTGATTATTGCTGGGACATATTATTGTACTTTTTAAATGTCTTATGCAATGCAGTGGTAAGCACAGGACAGTGTGAACCTAATCTTTTAAAGTTTGGCTTCTAGAGGTTCATTCAAGTCATCCATTTAAAGAAATAATAAAATTTGGCAAGAATGAGGTGAAAGACAGGTCTTTATGATATATTATGAAAAACCTCCTCTTAATTAACATTTCTCTGAAATGATATGACAGTACTGATACTTGAGATAAAAATTTCCTGAAACAACACAAAACATCATTAAAATGTGTAGATATTTCTTCATTATGTATGTTCTTACTAAAACTTCAATTACTTTAATATATATTCATTTCACCCAATTTAGTTTGAAGGGCATTTTATACCCTGTTAAAAATCAGTATTATGCTAGCTACTCTTACCATTTAAGGACAATCTACTGCATTATCTCCTAGCATTTTGGGTAAGCATTGACTCGTTCTCAACTCTAGGTTTCCTGCAACCATTATTTTTGGTTGGCAACATTATTTTTTATTCATCCTTCATGATGGATGCTTTTTAATATTTTATGTGTAGTGTTTTCAAGTATTATCTTTTTGGAGACATACTGTTTTCATTTAAGGTGTCTCTTCAGAGTAAAAACTTACACATCTTTAGAAATAGGAAAGTTAAAATAAGTGAATAAATGACTCTCTTAAGCAATGAATTTTTTAGATTCATTCTTCTTTCTTGAGATATAATTATCTCACAATGTCACATAAAGGATTTTCTTTTTTGATGACATTGAGAAGTATATTTCTAACTTTTCAGGTACAAATATTCATCTTTAAGTTATCTCTTTCAACCATTGTTATCTAATTCTAAGTTGTCTACTTCTTGTAAGACTCCTAATTTCTTCTTTTCTGTGGACTTGAAGTAAATCCACAGTAGCACCTTCCATTGCTTCTTAGGGCTTCCATGAAATAAAATTTCGATAAATAAGAATTCATCAGATATCCCATTTGAAGACTTGTTTTTTCACAAATGCTTCCATTATAACCCATTAGTTATTCCATCATTGCCAACTCTGCAACCTATTTCAGAAGTTCATAAACACTACTTATCATTTCATTTAATGAGTTAATATCTACATAGTTTATACTGATGTTACTTACCATGTTTTGTTAATTTGCAAACACTACCCTGGGTTTATACACTATGTTTTCTGGATATATATTTAGGTGTAACTATTTCCCTTGTCCAATCATTCTATTAAGTCTGTTTGTGATTAATAATACACACACTTTCTTGGAAATAATGTGATCAAGAGACCAATTTGACTATGTAGGAGGAACAATAATATCAATTAATAGTACAAATGAATAGGCAGGGGGACAAGGAGCACAAGACAGATCAATAACTTCACAGTGATTCTTGGGTTTAGCATTTTCAAGTGATGGAGAACCTTCTTATTCTAGATAATTTTTCCTTCAGGATCATATCTTCTCTCTTTTAAAAGTAAAATTAGACAGAAAAAAAGATAGTACACATTTAATATCTGACCATGGCTAAACTTTGGAAAATACTGAGATGCAAATATTACCACTTCCTTTCATGAGTTCTAAAGTATACCTAGGTACACATACAAACAAGAAAGCAAGGCAGTGTAACTATAGTAGAACCTGTGTGTTATAAGCACAGTGTTATTAGAGTTCTGAGGAAGGAATATCATACTTGGGTGTTATAAGCAAGGGCTTTTTTGTGCAGATGCTATGGGTCAAATTGTATTCCCCCCAAAAATTCACACATTGAAGCCCTAACCACCTTGGAGATAGGGCCTTTAAGAAGGTAATTAAAGTTAAATAAAGTCATAGTGTGGGGCCCTAATCCCATAGGGCTTGTGTTCTTAGAGGGGGAGAAAAAAATAATGATAATACTATGACAAGATTTTTCTTCTCCTTAATTATATTGTACATATGATGAATGTAATGGAATAATATATCTGTTAATGAAAAATCTATAGATGATGAGCAGGGAATTTTCCAGTGGCTGTACCTGTTACTGTTAAAAATGTAATGTGGCAATATGCATGGCAACAACTCAACGTTTTTTTGAACCCATGGAGATCTTCCATCACCAGATATTACAGGAGTTAGAACTGATGTGCAACACAGTTCCCCCTCCCTGCATCTCCTAGTACTGCTGACTCGATGTACTGCATGTGAACATGACACGGTTTGTGACAGCACACCTGCCTACCACACCAGCCAAGTGGAGCCCTAGTCTTCATTCAAATGAAAGTAATCATTAAACACTTTTATTTAGAAACCATTTATGGTTTTCATATTTATAATGTAACATACATGTAAAACTCATGTGTTCACTATAATATATACAAGTCAGAACTGAACTGCTAATAAAATGACATGGAAGAACAGAGTGTTGCACAAGCATGCCTAGACTCTGAAAAATACTTTTTATATGCTATCATATTTTAATCCATACAGTAATAATATCAGGCAGAAACTAGGCTTGTCTCTGGTTTATAAACAAAGCTACCAATGCAAAGAATGAGTCAGTGACTTGTCCAAAGTCTCAGAGGCAAGTCTTACATTTAGGTTGATCTTAAGTCCACGGGCTCAATCATCATGCTAGAATGATTTGGATAGGGGACATATGTTTTGTTTTGTTTTGTTTTGTTTTTTTTTTTTTTTTGAGATGGAGTCTCGCTCTGTCGCCCAGGCTGGAGTGCAGTGGCCGGATCTCAGCTCACTGCAAGCTCCGCTTCCCGGGTTTACGCCATTCTCCTGCCTCAGCCTCCCGAGTAGCTGGGACTATAGGCGCCAGCCACCTTGCCCGGCTAGTTTTTTGTATTTTTTAGTAGAGACGGGGTTTCACCGTGTTAGCCAGATGGTCTCGATCTCCTGACCTCATGATCCGCCCGTCTCGGCCTCCCAAAGTGCTGAGATTACAGGCTTGAGCCACCGCGCCCGGCCGGATAGGGGACATGTGTTAAGATGACAAATGTGTAAAATATATTTAAAGATACTCCAGTTTTCTGTAGAAGTTTTCGGGTCCTGCTGTCTGACAAACCTCAGCTTCTAGTAGTTTAGGTTAACGAGTAGGCTGTGTATTAGTGCTTTCTTTCAGTTAAGACAGTGAATGAAGACTAAAGGAGTGAGCAATAATCATGATGAAACATAATAAGGACTTTGGGGAAAAGTGACCTGAGTCATTTGGTTCAACTCAACCAGTTGAACCCATATGTACCCTATGCTCAGGTTTGCAGGATAAATTTGTTTTCTCTGTGCCACGTAAAGATGCCATAGACCAAATACACCCTTTAAAGACAGATCTTAACAATAACTTAAAAACAAAGCACATACTATAAACCAAGCAAAATAAAACCCTGGACTAAAGAGAAAAAGTTACTCAGGAAATTATTATTATTATTTTATGTTGGATAACTTCTTCTGTTGTGGTTTTGGAATAAAGCATTGAATATAAAAAGTGAAAATGGGATTTAACCTCTATTTATTTCCTCCTGAAGAAAAGAATTACAAAATTGATAAAATGAACTTTTTTTTTGGAGATGGAGTGTCACTCTGTCACCATGCTATAGTGCACTGGCGCGATCTCAGCTCACTGCAACTTCTGCCTCCTGGGTTCAAGTCATTCTCCTGCCTCAGCCTCCTCAGTAGCTGAGATTACAGGCACGTGCCACCACACCCAGCTAATTTTTGTATTTTTAGTAGAGGCGGGGTTTCACCATATTGACCAGGATGGTCTAGATTTCTGACATCATGATCTACCTGTCTTGGCCTCCCAAAGTTCTGGGATTACAGGCACGAGCCACCGTACCCAGTCAAAATGAACATTTGTAAGAGGATTGAAGGAAGTGGATAGTAGAAATTCATTAAAATAAAACAATATTATACAGCAATCTTACATTGCGTGAGATAGATAGAAAAACATCTTTGTAATAAAATAAAAGAAGAATAGAAACCTAAATCAAGACAATAGATGAAATAACAAATCATTACAAAGGTCATATTTCAGTTTTGGCTTTATGAGGAATAAAATGCCTGAGTCACAGGAAAGTAGATGATCCTCCAAAATCTCAGACTTTTTGAGAAAAAATTGTTTAAAAGAAGAAAAAAAAGCTATTGCTACTAGAATGCTCAGCAACATGAAAGGATGCTTGTTCCCTTTTATATCAATGACAACAGGCCTCTTGACAAGAGACACAAACAAATTATGAAGCCTGGAATTGTACTCCTTACATAAAAGCTTGAGTTACTCTACACATTCTACTCTACTATGCCTCAAGCTATTATTCATTTCCTAGCTCTCCTTTGGTCTTTCTTCCTCCTTCATTTAATCCCTTTCTCTCCTTTTCCTCATCAATATTATTTTAAGCTCCTGTTATAGGCACTTCCAAGTCTTGAAAAAACGTAGATAAAGTGAACTCCCTAAAAAGTCTCATGTGGTGGTAATAACAGAAAAGTTAAAAAAAATAGTGATCGCTCATTTATGGAGAACCTAATGTGCATGTCTCATTTTCTTTCATAATCATAATATGAGATTGGTTCTGTATAATATATGAAGAAACTGGGACTCCTAATTTTTAGAAAGTTGTCAAAAGATTGAGAAATATGTAAGCAAATATCTTTGATGCTCCCCGAAATTAAGGCAACAAGCTTAATAGCATGCAGGTATTATTATTGAGATGTAGAAGAAAGAAACCCAGTGAATTTTAGATATGTTTGTTGGGAATAAGGGAGGATTGAGAAGTCACAAAATGCTTGGTAGAGAAGATGATGTGAACTTGGTTTGAAGAATAGTGTATTAAATTGATGGATAATATGGAGAGATTTGGGCACACAAGCAGTATTTGAAAAGACAAAGTAATATGGGAAAACATAGGATATTTGGTGGACCACAATTTATGAAGTATAACTGCATTACAAGATACATGGTAAGAAAGGCAGTAACAGAATTTGAGTGGAAATCATGAACAAAATGAAGAAAGGTCTATTAAAATATGGTACTAAATTCAAGCTTTATCCTAAAGGAAGTGATAATCCACATATAGATTTTTAACAGAATAATTGCACGATTAGGTTATATTTCTAAAATTTACTCACAAATAATGAGGAATGAAGCAGAATAGTTTAGGAGAGAAATGATAAGAACTCAACCAGTGATGGTGTAGACAATAGCAGCACTTTGAGAGATATTTTTGCAGAAACTAAGTTTGTATCTAGCACGTCCTCTTTTACAATACTGGACAGACATATGCAACTTATAAAACCTTGGTGCTTGGTGATTCTTCTTTACATTGTGCTTTCTAAGGTTTTTTTGGTTTTGTTTTGTTTGTTTAATGACAAATGCAACTTATAAAACCTTGGTGCTTGGTGATTCGTCTCTACATTGTGTTTTTTTTAGTTAGTTAGTTTTTTTGTTTGTTTTAATGAGTAAAAGGGAATAGTTAGTAACTGTGGTATATGCGAAAGCAACGCATTGCTTTTAGAATAGCATACATTTTCAAGTTTGTATGCCATTCTACCAGTAATGCAAAGATTAACTACCTCACCTGAATGTATCAATGATTGCATAGGTGCCACACTTCCACTTATATTCAACATACATCTGCATGAATCATAATCTTCATACTGCACAGACAAAAACACTCCACCGAGTAGATTTGAATGACATTAATTATATATTCTATGCACAATAACTGTTTACAAATCAGTTTTTTCAATATTAATCTCATATTAAATAATGAAAACACGAAGCTAAAAATAGTTATAATTCACTTACTATGCTCTTGCTGTTAGGAAAATTTGATGAAATTTAATTGGTTTAACATGTTTAAAATATATCTCACATTCAGGCCAGGCTTGGTGGCTCATGCCTCTAATTCCAACACTTTGGGAGTCTGAGGTGGGTGGATCACCTGACATCAGGAGTTCGAGACCAGCCTGGCCAACATGGTGAAACCCCATCTCTACTAAAAATACAAAAAATTAGCAGGGTGTGGTGGTGGATGCCTGTAATCCCAGCTACTTGAGAGGCTGAGGCAGAAGAATCGCTTGAACCTGGGAGGTGGAGGTTGAAGTGAACTGAGGTTGCAGCATTGCACTCCAGCATGGGCAACAAGAGCAAGACTCCGTCTCAAAAAAAAAAAAAAAAAAAAGATATATCTCACAAACACTACTCCTAATTTCTATTTTGCTTGTATGGAGGTCTTCAGTTATTAAAATAGTTATATTCATGAATACCAAGTTTATCAGCAGTTCCAAGAAGTGTTTTAACCCCTGAAAAGGATCTTGGTGAAAGTCTCCTAGTGATTATATCATAATATCAATATGCTCGCCTGCATTGCAAAGTGAAGTAGAGACTTGTAGTTGCTTCTGCTTAAGAAGACATTTTATACTATTCAATTTTCTCATTGGTATTAGAGTTTTCTAAATCCAAAGCATCATTTTTTGTATGTTCTTCTATTTTTGAATGTTGTTTCCACTAATTTCCCCCATATTCTTTTTTTATTATGTTTCATATATGATCTTTCAAGCAAGGGCATATGCTCCTCTAAGTATTTTATTCTTTGATCTGCCATATAAAATTTATTCTCATATTTTTTCCCTATGCTATTAATATACTCAAAATGATATATCAGTTCTTTGAACACGTGAATTATTATATTTTCATTTGGCATACACTTTTAAGTCATCATATTTTATTTCAATATAATTGCATCACTTGCCTTTTACCATTTTGGAATACAGTACAAAAATTCCTGGCTATTTCAATTTTATCTGTACTTCAGGCCAAGAGTTTTCATAACATAGTACATTTCTCTTCCTTTAAAACAAATAGCCAAACCTATAAAATAGACCTTATTCATGTTCTCCAACACTAGGGTTATTGCAGTTTTATATTCTAAGTTTTTGAAAAAAACTAAGAAATACTGAGCCCAGAAATAAAGGTCATGTAGCATCGTGTACACAGATACTCATTAACTTTGTGTTTCTTGAGTTAAACAGAAAGGCTTGTCAAAGATCAGATGGCTGTAGATGTGTGGTATTATTTCCGAGGAATCTGTTCTCTTCCATTGGTCTATATCTCTGTTTTGGTACCAGTACCATGCTGTTTTGGTTACTGTAGCCTTGTAGTATAGTTTAAAGTCAGGTAGCGTGATGCCTCCAGCTTTGTCCTTTTGACTTAGGATTGTCTTGGCAATGCGGGATCTTTTTTGGTTC
>NW_016824250.1:414551-434076 GCF_001698545.2 Rhinopithecus bieti
GATGAATTGATGGGTGCTGACGAGTTGATGGGTGCAGCACACCAACATGGCACAAGTATACATATGTAACAAACCTGCACGTTATGCACATGTACCCTAGAACTTAAAGTATAATAATAATAAAAGAAAAAAAAAACAGAAAGGCAAAGGGAGAGAGGAATTGTGACTGAACTCTCAAAAGCACGAGCAGTGGGATAGTCAAACGTGCAGCTTTTCCTCCTTTCCTCTTCTGCCTATGAATAAACTTAGTGAGACAGAAAAATAACCATGGACTTCATCATGCTAATCAATACAAATTTTTGTTGAAAGTTTATTATGTGCAGAGCACTGTTCCAGATCCTTGGGGATGTAAAGAGCTGCAAAACGCAGATCCTGCTTTTAAATGTCTTTAATTTAGATGAAGAGTTAAAACCTATATGGTATATAAAACATATTTTTTGGATTCAGAAAAGAATGGGAAGAATATTTAACTTACTATAAAAATGGATTGATTAGAAGTTAAACTTTCTGAGGAGTTCACATGATGTTTTCACTTTTCTTTGCTCTGTCCTGTTTCCTACTCTTCTTTAGGAAAACATTTCAAGCTTAGTCGTGCTCAGAGTGTGCTATAAAATTGTAATGTAGGGTAGGGAAATTCCCCTAAATACCCACACCCAAGTATAGCATGATATTTTAAAATAAACTTACCGTGACTCATTCCCTCTGATCAGCAGGAGTAGTTTAATGGAGGTAAATACATTATAGAAATTTTATAATTACATTAAGCCAGTTGTGTTTCTATGAACATACAGCATGAACTAACATTGTCTATCTCCATATAAATACAGTAGAATAAATGCAAATGAGCCATAAGTCAAACTAAATTTAAATTACATCTTGATAAATAGTTACAAAATATTTTAAAGAGGGCTTAATGAAAACATGAAGTTATTCCTAGTGTGAAGAATTTATAACTTATTCCTAGTATGAAGAATTTACATGAAGGCAGTGTAAAAACTCACAAAGGAGACTATTAAAAGTATTGTTTATATAAGAATTGGAAAATATAATATCAAAAGCTAACTTGGAAAGTATATGTGTTCTTCACATATCACATATTTACAATCGGTAAAGGAAGTGAATACGTTTTAGTATTAAGTGAAAAGATGAGGACACTCATCCTTACTACAGATAGTAAGATCTAATTTTTATGCTTATTTTTCTTTCTGTAGTTATCTAATTACTTATATCTATCATTTAACTATCTATCCATTGATATACCTGCATGTAAGGTATGGTTTTATAGTAAATCCTAGAGAGTCAGAACTTTGCGTAGTACTTAGTTTTTCTTTCTTTTTTCTGTGTTTTCTAAACTTTCTGCAAACTCTAGATATTGGTATTTCTATAATGATCAGAAGAGGAGTTTCAGGTTAGGTGATAAATTTCTACAGCATCTCTAGAAACCTATTGGTGCTGAAATATTTTAAAACACTTAAAATCATTCAGTGTTCTGTGAGTTCTTTATTTACTTTTATAAACCTGTCCTCAGGAACAAGTCAGAGACATAATCAAACGTTATTTGTACAAGTATATTAATATCAGCAGTGCTTACAAACCTTTGGAAAAAATCTAACTGTAAACGATTGGAACATTTTAAAATTTTGTTTGAACTAATCATGAGATGGAATATTATGCAACCAGGTAAATCATATTGAGACTTAATACTTAATGACTTGGGTGCATGTTCATAATATAATATTAAGAATAAATGAACATGAACACTATGTGCAATATAAATATGAACACTCTATTTAGTATAGATCAATGGTCGCTCATTTGCAGACACACATTTCAGTTCACACAGGTTTTATATGTTCATGAAACCATATCAGAGGAAAATATATTAGTATAGGAGTGCTACAGTAGGATTTTGATTTTTTTTGTTCTATTTCATATTTTTAAAATTTTACAGTGGAATTTTATTGTTGTTATACTCAAATAAAAAGATAAATGTGACAGAAATTTGGGCTCGGTATCAATCTCCGTATTAGGTTTTATAGTAATACGTTTGAGAAAATGGTAGGGTATTTTCTTACTGAGCCTAACATGCAATTATGTAAGAAAGACAGAAGAAAATGGAAAACAAAAAAATGTAGTTAGCTCCCTGTGGGTGTGTGAATTTCTTAACTACCAGAATACACACACTAAACAGTCTTCTGCAGTTGAAAGATAAGACTCATAATTTAGGAATGAGGATATTGTAAGCTACTCAGAAGTCATTTGACTCCCAGCAGGGTTGAATGAGCACTGATATTGTATTGTCTTGCGGCTGAAAGACTAGCCTGAAGGAAGTTATCCTGAGTCATTTCCATGTGCTGGGTTTATGTTGGGGCCTACTGGAGAGTTTTTCTGTAAGTACCGTCATGAGTCTTGATTGCCAGCAGGCTCCCTGGGCTCATGCAAGTTCCTAGATGCCAGATTCACAGATTAGACACAGAGGATACATATCGACTTTTGATGAGCATCTCACTAACTATGCTATTTCAACCTTGTGTAACTACCAAGGGGTTTGGGATAAAAAGAAAAATAAGCCTTTCTGTTTCCCTAAACTGCTGAAACAACTTAGGCTGTTGTATTCTTAAATAATTTCCAAGGTTTTATAGCGTAATGTTGAAATTTAAGAAAAGTAAATGGACAGGAAAAGACAGAAAGCAAGGATGACTGTATTTTTCCACTTGTTTCAAGTAACAAAACAGACTCAATCTGGCTACAACAGCATTGTACATTTGAGTAAGAAATGACCATGTATTTGAAATAGTTTTAACTTAAATCCTAAAAAAAGAGACAAATCCAGTTTTAAAATTTCCTAGCTTTATGATTTTTTAAAGTTATTTAACCCCTCAATTTCAATTTCCTTTTCTGTAAATAAATCTAATAAAATCTAATTTATAGGTTAGAGTGGGCTTCAAGTAAGATTATTATTTTAGAAGTGCATAGCAAAGCATTAAATAAATATAACATGATTAGTTGTTCACCGCTTTTTTTTTTCTTTTTACTTAAAACCTGTGGTCAGTGGAGAGTATGGAACTTAGTGTCAACAGTACATGTGTCCTGTCCCTAGATCAGTCACTTATTAACTGGATATTTTTAAACCTGGGCTTAAATTTTGTTTTCTATGAGGTGAAATAATGTTATCTATATAAACCACAGAATGCTTAAAGATAATGAAAAGAATATGGGGATGTGTGTTGTATTTTATCATTTAATTTGCATACAATCATCACTGCCATCTCTAAAAAGTATGTGTTATCAGAGATGATACATAAATTTCACAAGGTCCCGCAAGTGGTAAGAGTTACGGTAAAAGGCAATATTCAACTCTAAGTTTTTTCTGAATTAAAAGTCTCTTCCCATTCTTTCATACTAACACCTTATGGTTGAGGTACCTAGAAGCTCCCCACAACCCCTTAGATTATGGTTCTAGATAGCTTCATTGCTTTGGGTCAGGGTATTTATCAGTAAAAGTATAAGCTGTTTTAAATCAGTTCTTTATAATCTGGATTTGTTTGGGGATTATAGTTTTCTCAACTCTTCTCAGGAGGAACTTTGAGGGAAATTGAGGCAAACTGGAAGGTTCTACCTTTTTTGTTACTTCAAAAAGAGCAGCTTTTCTCTCATTTCCTTTATTTTCTTATTTATATGCATAAGATTTCATTTGTACAGAAGAATCCATCATTAATAAATAAGCTTGAGAACTACTAGACTAGATGTTCTCAAAAGACCTCTTCATTCTCAAGTAAATATATTAAAGAGTCATGAATTAGTCAGGTCAGAAAAAACAACAGATCAGTAAGCAATGAATTTTGAAACCATGGAAATATTTACCTGACACATGTGCTCAACAGGAGTGGATGGAAGTCTCAAATTTTATGACAATTGTTTATACTGCTATGTAAGTGCTTAGATTGAAAAAGCTAAAATGCAGATTAATTAGCGATGTGAGTAGGCCTAAGAGAGTAGTAGGCAACTTATTAAGTAAGTGTATTAGTAAACATATTAACAGCAAGGAGGAAGGTTGAAATCAACAAATTAAAAAGCAGATGTCCCAGGAGCACCTACAAACCAAGAGAAGTAGGATGAAGCATTAAGAAGGGTAATCAAACACTCAACAAAATCGCTGATAAAACCAGTCTTTATGCTTCATGTACAGATGACTGATACAACCAGAAGGAGCAGGAATGCATCTCTAGGGACCCTAAGGTTTAGAGCTAGAATTTTGAAGGCTGCAATCAAATGTTTTTATCACATATTCTGATTTATTCACTCATTCACTCAGTAATTCACTGTTCATATAGTTATTAAAGATGGCATAGGAATTAAATAACAGATAAAAGATATAGTATTAAATAGTCAAATTGACTGGGACTATTATTTACAATGTCAAAATAATCAGTTCTCAGTAAATGACAGAATTCATCTAAAATATATGAAAGATAATGCTTGGGAAAAGATCCATTAATGTGGTGAAAAAATTTTTTAAAGGACATGAGTGTGTATGTCTGTGTGTGTGTGAGAGAGAGAGAGAGAGAGAGAGAGAGAGAGAGAGAGAGAGAGAGAATGAGAGTGAGAGGGCTTGAGGGAGAGTGCTTAGAAAATCAATAAAACCAGATGCCCTGAAGAAGAACCTGTGTTATTCTCGGATACTATCCATCTTCATTACAGTCACCATAGGCACATTCTCTACCCTGGATTGCTAGAATTGCCCTTCTAACAGGTCTCTATGCTTCCACTCAACGCTTAAATGCTCATTTTACGCATAGCAAGCAGAATACTGTTTAAAAACAAAACATACACAAGAAATTCACTGATTGTAATGAAAGCCACTAAATTTTACACTTAGAAATAGTTAAAATGGGCAGGGCATGGTGGCTCACACTGTAATCCCACCACTTTGGGAGCCCAAGCTGGGCAGATCGCTTGAGGTCAGGAGTTCGAGAACAGCCTGGTCAACATGGTGAAACCTCGTCTCTCCTAAATATACAAAAATTAGCAGGGTGTGGTGACTCATGCCTATAATCTCAGCTACTTGAGAGGCTGAGGCAGGGATTCTCCTTAAGAGAAGTGATTCTGCTTGAACTCAGGAGTCAGAGGTTGCAGTGAGCTGAGATCGTGCTGCTACATTCCATCCCGCCAGCCTGGGCGACAGAGCGAGACTCCATCTCAAAATAAATACATTTAAAATAAATAAATAAATAAATTGTTAAAATGTCCCAAATGCCCATCAAGAAATGATAGATTAAAAGAGGTATATACAAACACTTAAATATTATTAAAGCTTAAAAAGAAGAAATTCTGATATGTAATAACACAGATGAATCTTGAGGACGTTATGTGAAATAAGTCAGTCACAAAAAGACAAATACTGTGTGATTACACTTACATGAGGTTTCTGGAGTAGTCAAATTCATGTAGACAGAACATATATCAGGTGCTGGTGGGAGAAGAAAAGAAAGAGTTGCTTACTGGGTAGAAATGACTACAGAGTTTCTGTTGTGCAAGACGGAAAAAGTTCTGAAGATGGATGGTGGTGACTGCACAACAATGTGAAAGTACTTAACACTATTCAACTTTCACTAAAAATGGCTAAAATGGTACATTTTATATTATGCTGTTTTACCATAATTTTAATAAAAATTTTAGTGATTAAAACAAAGCAAAACAGATTACATACTGTAAGCCTCCAATTATATACTAGCCACTACTGTGCTACAGATATCCTCCTTGTACAAGTTCTGCTCTCCAACATAATCTCATGCCACTCTCCTCCCAAAACATCAGGACTTGCCTACAGGTTTTTGTCCATTACTGACATGTCAAGTCAATCTGGTCTTAAGGAGTTTGTACCAGCTATTCCAGCTGAGACAAATATTCCTTCCCACAGTCTTTCTATGGGTAGCCCATTCTTACCCTTTACTAAGTTTACATATAATTCTTTACTAACCACACAATATGAACTAGCTACTCAGACATTTCCTATTCATTACTGTATTAACTTTCTGCTATATATGTGAGCTTAGAAGGTTTGTAACTCTTATTCGTTCATGGTATTTTCCATGACTAGATGTTACCCGGTACACAGTAGGTGTTCTCTCTATATTTATTGTATGAAATGTATAAATATGTGTATATATATTACAAAACTCAATTGTCAAGATTATTTACGGTACAACTCAATACAGAAACAATACCTATGAATTAGGATTACTATTATAGGTGCTTGGAATATGTGAAATAAGCAATGCTAATCTAAAATTATCATCTAAATGAACATAATTTGTTCTCACAATTGTCTTCAAGCCTTGGCGAGATAGGGCTTTTTTCTTAGAACCATTAATGAAAGGATATTTCACACTAGAAAGAGAACTAATACAGAGGGAAGAAAGAGGAATAAAATGTAACACATACATTATGTACCTATAATTTATCATCAAAACAACTCTAGAATATTTTAAAACATTTTATACCTGTTTATCAATGACTGGAACTGAGACCCCAAGAAAATAAGGGACAAGCCTAATGGCATTAGAGCTCATGATGGAGATGAGCATCTAATTCAAAATGCCCTTCAAACAAACCAGATTGGAAACATCTTTGAAAATTTATTTAAAAGCAACAAGCCTCTTTTAAAACCAAGATCTTATATAAAACCCAATATGTAAAAGTGGAAGAAGGGGAAGTTTTTTTTATTCTGTGGCTTTCATGGTCAGCTGAATTTCACCTTCTAAACAACCATGTTTCCTTTGTATTTTTCTATATATTTATGCAGCTTTAAGCAAGTCTTAAAGGCTTAGAGATCAGTCTGTCTCCTTAAAAATCACTCTGCCTATGTTGGCTCTGTATGTGTCTTTGCTGATTTCATTGCTTCTCTCAAATTTACCTAAAGGAAGAACATAGAGACAAGAATATTGTTAAGAAGAGGAGATTTGTTTCAAAGCTGTATTTGCTGTTTTACTTGGATTACATGTTCATCTAAAATACATTTAAGTGGGCTAATGGAAGTGGTACTACATAATTATTGATTGATTTTTACAGTTAGTTTCCAGTAGACATTAAAAGTTCAAAGTTATTATAAGCTCCAAATACTGATCAGTTAGAAACATACATACATACAAACATACATACATACAAACAGGTATGACTACATACATACATTGATTGTTCATTCTCTTTTTCCCAACTTATGTTCCCTAGTCATTCCCATAATAGTCATTCCCGTAATAGTCATTGTTTTGGAAATTCCTAGTTACTGACTCAAATACAATATTGAAGAATGACGAATATTCACCTCCTGTAACAACCAAAAGAAATACTGGTGGCAAAGTAGCACCACGTGATGCTCAAATGTGATGCATAGAATTGCAGCATAGTTGTCCCCTTTTCTGCACTGACTGGGGAAATTAAGACATGACACCCCAGAAGTGACCTGCAAGGTTGCACTGGTGGTGAAATGCCAGCTCATGTTGGGTCCAGGTGCCAGACTGAGCTGACTGTTCCTGTTGCTAGTATGGCCCTAAGTTGTTGCCTTTCCACAGGCCTATCCTCCTCCCTGTTCAGAGGCCTCCCAAGTCTCATGACTCCTGGCATTTGCTAGCCATGGAACATCATTTTAGGGCTGGCACAGGTACACATATCCACCATGTCACAGGCAGAAATCTCAATTATGTTCATTTTCTTTGCCTTTATCCAGGCTTCATGATTTTCCCACTTTAACCTTTCAAATCCTCCCAAATGATCTGATTACAACCTTTTCCCAA
Source organism: Rhinopithecus bieti (assembly GCF_001698545.2). Classification (NCBI taxonomy): domain Eukaryota; kingdom Metazoa; phylum Chordata; class Mammalia; order Primates; family Cercopithecidae; genus Rhinopithecus; species Rhinopithecus bieti. Next base: position 422,345 of record NW_016824250.1, read on the forward strand.
AGGGCTACCTGTCCAAATTTCTAATCACAGCACAAACATCTGGACAACTCATACATTTCTTTTCAAGTCTTAAACAGAATTTACTTGAACTTGATCCAGGGAAATTTCTGACTTCTCTATTACTGGAATATTGGAAAAAACATATTTTCTAAAGAGGGATCACACTACCCTCTTTCTCTTATCAATTTTATGTAGTATTTATAAATTAATCCTACTCTAAATCCCACCCTACCCCTAAATTCCTTCTGCAGGAGCTGGACAGGGACACCATCTTTCATGCAGAGCTTTGCAGTTCTGTTCCAAGGACGGGTCACCAGCGTGTTCATCCTGTACCCAGAACAGCATTTCATTATGTCAGGACCATTTTCTCCCTGAACTCCAGAAAGCATGGAAGTGAGATCCATACCTGGCAAATTTTTCTGCTCTGCTGTTGATAGGACTATAAATTTGTGCAGTTAATCCTTACACTTGGGCATTTTTACAGTCCTTACAATTATAAATTATAAGCAATGATCACCCTTGCATTCTTTATCTTTTCTTTCATTATATTATACTGTATTATTTTACTTGCAATATATTTAATATCTTATACCAGTGGTATATTTTATTATACTATACTATTTTGTGTCTACTTTTTTGTCCATTTTCTATCTCATGCATTGTACTGGAAGGTCATTGAGAATGAGAACTATTTTTACATTGAACATTATGCGTTGATCTGTCTCCAACACCTTGAAGTACTCCTAGCTCATAATATTTCCTCAGAGTTTTAAAACATTTAATGAGTTTTCATGAATTGGAGCAATGTATATTGATGCTTGTGCAACAGTAGCTGACTAGATAGAAACTTGTTCTTAAGTTTGGCTGCGTACAGAGCTTATTCTATGTATGCCATTTTTCTCACTCAGTACAGAGCAGTGATCATTTGGCCACTGAAATTCCAAACAAATATCAAGGACTCAAGACTGTTGTAATAGCTGGTAGTGATATAGGCATGCCAAAAGTAATATTTGCTTACAGCACTGACTCTCTTTCTCAGAAAAGAGGATATACTTTTCAGTCTTCCAATTGTTCTGTTTAATAGGCTCTTTGTTATGTGTCCTTAAGATTTGGCTAATGCACAGTCATCCAGAGGAAAACCATGCCTGGCTGAAGCTTGGAAAGACATAATAAGGTATTTTATAGAGAGGGGATATATTAGCTGCTATTTATTAAATAGTTCCCTGTGCAGCATTAGGGAATTTCAGCTATGTGCTAAACACATTTCCTGTTACTGATACAGGATGAGAAGAGTTAAGTGCCATACCCAAAATAGTATGATTAAGACAAGGTGAGGTCTCAATAGATAAAACAATTAAAAATTGCACTTCAAATTCATTTTAAATAAATTTAAATATTATCTCTTTTATTAATTGTAGACACTTCATTTGATACATGATACACACATAAATTTTATAAACTGTATAATACCAAATGTTGAATACTACGTATTACCCCACAGTTAATTTTTTTCCAACCAAGAGTTCCTTGGCTAATTCTTCACTAGTTTAGTGTTTAAATATTCTTTAATAGAGTGGATGAAATCCCACGTAATCTTAATCAAATTATGTGGTGGCTCAGAACAGTGTCTAGAAAGGTATCAGACTGCTTAAGTAGAGAGTGATAGTTGAAAAATTACACAAGCCAATCACACTTTCACATAAAGAAGTAGGTAACCTTGCATTTGGAAAATACCATGCTGTTACTAGGTAATGAATAACCATTATTAAATCATAGAGTATGCAAAGATTATAATCAACAATATAAAAGCACCCAAAAGGCAATTGGCCAGAAAGGATTTCATTTTAATATTGAGTATTGCCTCGTTTTATTTTTTTTAGTAGCATCCCCTTTCCAAACTATTACAGGATGCAAACTGAAGTGTCTATTAAAAACCCTCATATGTCTTATTTTTCTTGTTGAAATATAAGACTGTTGTAATTGGGCATAATAACTATTCCACAATTTTAACAAGAGAATATTGGAAGGAAGTACAAGTACAAAGAGTAAAATTGTATAAAAAGAGGCTTATTCTCAGAATATACTAAACTGTTCTCAAGGAACCTTTCAGCCTGTGATACACTATTTATTTCTAGTCAGGATTAATGAACCATTTAGTCAATGAATCTAGCATGTAGGCAAACAAATATAGATCAGTGTTTCCCAAATGTCTTTGACCATGAAACAGTTTTAATATTCTAGTAGTTTGAGATCGTGCTAGAAGTTTGTCAGATGTAACACATACTAGAATTAAAAAGGTGGGACTGTATGGTTCTGTACACAAAATAACTGTTGAAATTATAAAAATATGGCTTACATGATGTAAGAAAAAGACAGAATTATATCTCATTTTATTAAATACCATAGGTTATGATTTTATTATAAAATATAACAAATGTATACTGAAATTACATAATAAGATAAATGACATTGGTCAATGATCATGAAGCAGATCAAGGGTCAGAAATATTTTTCTGTAAGGAGCCAGATAGTAAATATAATAAGCTTTGTGAGCTATGTAAGTATTGTAACTACTCAACTCTCTCATTAGTGCAAAAATGGTCATAAATAATATGTAAACAAATTGGTGTACCTATGTTCCAATAAAATTGTATTTCTGAAAATAGGCAACAGGCCATATTTTGCCTGGGACCATACTTTGTCAACCCATGAAACTTGATTATTAACTAGATTCCAGACAATGCAATGGTTAGTTAGTATATGTTAACCACACATCAATGCATAATAACCAGAGCATTTGTTCTACAAGGAATTAATGATGCATTCTTTGATATAGTGTGTGGGTGTTTATATATATATATACACACACATATATATACACATACACATATATACACATACATATAATTTCTAAAAGTTTCAAGAATTTTATAGGTACATTTTGTAAGTATAAGTGATATTTTACCCATGATTTAAAAATTATATTTTAGCTAAGAAATATAGTAATAATATAGTAATTATATAGAAGTTTTCTTCTTTCCTTCCCCTTTCTTTTCATTTTTTCTTTATTTTTTTATATTTTTTAAATATAACTTTCATTAAATTTTGCAGAATGTGATTTTTTCCCCCAAAATTGTTTAGGAAATTCTTTCTAACACGATTCAGGACAAAAACACCTTGCTATTTATTTATTATTTATTTATTTATTCTGAGACAAAATCTCGCTCTGTTGCCCAGGCTGGAGGGCAGTGGCGCGATCTCGGCTCACTGCAACCTCCTCCTCCTGGGATCTAGTAATTCTCCTGCCCCAGCCTCCCAGTAGCTGTGACTACAGGCGTGCGCACAACGCCCAGCTAATTTTTGTATTTTTAGTAGAGACGGGGTTTCACCAAGTTGGCCAGGATGGTCTGGATCTCTTGACCTCGTGTTCTGCCCACCTCCACTCCCAAAGTGCTGGGATTACAGGTATGAGCCACTGCGCCCAGCCCTTAAGTCATTTCTTAAATCATATTAGTCAATTTAGCATGCTAGTTGAAATAACTCAGTCAATACAGAGAGGTCAAATTCTTCATCAAAAGTAGAATATTTAAGAAATCAAAACATTCAGTTAGTAAAAACAGCAATCCTTGACAATCAATACATAACTGCTTTCCTTCATCATTGTCCATCCTACACGTTGAAAGTGTATTGGAAAATTTGTTTTCACTGTGTTCTGCCATATATTGGAGTGTCGTCTTGAGCAATCCCAAACTAAGATTCAATATGTTTGAGATTTGTTGTTATCTGAAGACCTTTCATCACATAGGATTTGTAAGTAATAGAAGAACAGCAAGGAAAATACATCTTTAGGTGAGTCCCTGCATTTACTATTCAGTATTTAGTTTAAGGTGCTGGGAAACTGTCAGAATGCAGGAAATCTTCAAAGACAGGAAAACAGGGAAAAGGGAAACAAAACAAAACGAAGCAAAACAATGCCATAATAGTATTTGAGTCACCCAGGAAACCAGGCTCTGTTCATAATGAAATACCATAGCATTGGATTAGCCTTTTTTTTCCTATATGTCACGTCTTATTCGGCTTATAAAATAGTTAATGAATAAATCAAAAGTCACCTATTCAGATGTGATCCTTTGACAAAGCTGGGAGACAAGTAGAGAGCATACAGGAGACTTAACAGCAAACTAAGAAATATAGCCCTCGCCAAGGTTTTACTTCACAATAAAGCTTGAAACCATCTAGAGCAAAATTATTCTTTGTTGGAAAGATAACAAAACCCTAAGGGTTTCTGAAATCAAGAGGGTTTATTAATCATTTTAGTAAACAAGTGAACAAAATAAATGATTGAGCTAGCTCCCAATTTGGGCCTAGATTTTATTTTACATCTTATTTTCTTTTACATTTATCAGATTATTACTATATTGTATATATACATACTTACACATTTAAAAATGCATATATCAATTTTTTTAGAAAATAAAACTGGTGGGGTTTTGGACTTACTTCCCAGGAGGTTATTATTATTATTATTGTTGTTATTGTTATTATCCAGAATGTGTTCTTCCTCTTCTGAATCATGGATACTTTTAATTCCAATGGCCATTCAGGCCAGAAAACTTAAAGTCAGCTCCTTTACAGTTTCTGTCTCTCCTTACCCAACCAGTGATTTAGGATGCTTTCTCAATGCTAGCGCTTTATGTATCATTCAAAACCTTTTTTTCTTACTCATCCTAACTGCAGCTGAGCCAATCAGGCCCTCATTATTCCTGTTCTGATTGACAGCAATAAGCTCTTAATTCTATCTTACACTTAACTCTGGTTTACTCTTGCTCCACTCCAAACCTCACACATAGCCCCAAAGTCATGTTGTTACAATATAGATCTCAACAGGATAAGCCTTGTTTTAATACTTTAATGCCCACTCAATTCCTTTAGGAAAAAATCCAAGCTGTAGTAACTGTTACATACAAAATCTGTTATTTTATATTGCCATGGCTTTTGAAGGTTATTTTCTGGGCCTATACTGCCAGGTCCCAAATTGTCTCTCTTTTCTTCAATTTCTCAGTATCTCTTCCAGGGAAATAATAGTTTCATCACTAGTGAAGCTGGATTAAAATTACCTTTTTTGCTGAAATAAAGAAAGGAATCATGGGTGGAGTATGCACATGTATTTATGTGAACATACACACACATACATGCAAATAAAACAGTATAATACAGTGTCTTCTCAAGGAGGTTACTGTATTAGCTCATTGAGGAAAAGGATAATACTTTATTTGTGTCTCAGTACCCAAGACAGTTCACTGACTGCATTAATAAAGGACTTAGAGAATGGGTGTGCTTGGAGAAAATGCACCATCTAGCAGAAACTACTGCAAATTTATCTTCTGTCCCAGTCCCTCAGAAAAATCTCAGGACCTGAAGAGTAACATAGTGGATACCAACTTTGAGGTCAGGCAGTCCCAGATTCTATGTTTAGATCTACATAGTTTCGTTATCTTGATCAGGCTATTAGAGACTATCTATGTCTCATTTCCTCATCTGTAAAATGAGGATAATAGTACCTATATAGTATCATTTCAGATATTTGTGAGTGCTCAATTAATGATACCAAATATTATTATTTTTAACTAAATTTTAGAAATGATTCATTTATAGTTATTTAGGTATTTTATATGAACCCGTTTACCATAATAGCTTCTGAAGTTTACCCTAGGAGAGGAGAAGATTCACCCACTTAACTTAAAAAATACGAGTAGTTTTTTTTTTTTTTTTTTTGTTTTTTTTTTTTTTTTTTTGTTTTTTTTTTGAGGGACAGAAGTTCGTCGGCGTCTGTCGGCCCAGGCTGGAGGTGAGTGCAGTGGCCGGATCTGTCGAGCTCACGCAAGCTCGTGTCCTCCCGGTTTACGCCTATTCTCGCTGCCTAGCGCTCCTGAGCAGCTCGGGGGCGCGGGGCTATAGCGTATACAGGCGCCGTGCGCACCGGTCGCCCGGGCTTATCGTTTTTTTGGTAGGTTTGTTCAGTAGGACGACGGGCAGTTTCACGGCGTTGGTTAAGCGCAGGATGCTCTCAATCTCCCTGAGCCTGCGGTTGGATCTTGGCCTCCCAAAGTGCTGGGATTACAGGCTTGAAAAAATAACTTTTGTGCATCCATTGTGTTAAGAGCTTCATTCTATATTCAGAAGTTTGTAAATGCCAGCTTGATTTAGAACTTGGATCTAAATCTCTCTCCTCTTTGAATTGCTTGGAACTGAAAATAAAGATTTCTTATAGAGTATATAAACCTTTAAGATTTTCTCTTATATAGAAAAATTCTGTAAAACTTTCCAACTTTGTATTGAGGTCATATAATGTTTTAACATTAATTTGAGCTATTTCTTAACTTTTGTTGGCTGTGAATATTTTTTCTAACATACCTAATTATTTTGTTTAAACATTTCTGCTTGATGGCATTTCATTTTAAGCATAGTTTCGTGATTATTCTTAATTATAATTGTGACTATGAATAATTATTTTCAAATTTGCAAGTTTTGTTACATTCAATTATTATAGAGATTATTTAGTATAATAATTATGAAGTAGGGTAGCATGTCTTTTGATACAATTGTTTGAAAAAAGGTCATAGAATGTTGCACAGAAAACCATTACAATTAATAAAAAAATTTCACAAGAAATGTACATTTGATTCATGCTTGATATATTCAGTTTCTCAATCAGAAGGTATATTTAAATATAAATTGGAAGAATTCTTTTAAAGAGAATTTGAACATAATAAGGAAAATCCATAATTTAAAAACATTATTTGTGGATGATTTGTGCCAAGTGGAAACAAAAACCATGCATTGGTTTCATACAACAAAATTCCCTTCATAGAATATAAAATCTCAATTAATTATTGTGTCTTTTCACAAAACAAAACAAGACAAAAGATAGGGCTTTTCTTTGTCTTTTGCTTTTTTTCCAAAATGTTTATTGTGATTTTATGTGGAAACAGCCCATGGCTAGCAAAAGTGTAATACATTTGCATAAATAAAATTAGTTGTTCTCTTCAGTTTACAAAATTTACATGAAACAGAGACATGATAATATCTCTAGTTAGTTAGGAAAATATCATCTTAATAAGAAGCTAAATGGTTATGCCAATTCTTCACCCGAAGCCACTTCTTCTAAAAGTAACATAAATACTTATTTAATAAAAAGTATAACTTTAGGGTGCATTGGTTTTTGATTTACATTATTTGAAAGCTCTACATGGTTCTCAAGGACAACTAGTCAGTGGGTAAATCTAAATGTTTACTTAAACAGAATATGTAGAGTGACCCAAGTATTGTACTAGTTTGTCAACATTTTCTTTTCAGGCTGTGATGGGATCTGAGTGTTTATCACTAGTAATCTAATTTTTCTTCAAAATTTAAATCTGTATAAGTTTTAGAAAAAAAAACACCTTCTATACTGCTTTATTAGAGACTAGTCATTTTGTTGGTAGGCTGGTTCAGGTTCTTGACTTTGCCGCACGAAAGTACTTGAGAACAAGTCCAAAGTTAGAGTAGGCAAAGAAGTTTATTGTGAAGCAAAAGTACTCTCAGTGGCACAGTGGGCCACTCAAAGGAAGAGACAGCCCCTAGTACATTAAGGAGAATTCCCTTTGTGGGATCTGTACATACATCTTCATAAAACACTGGTGAGGTCAAATATGCAAAGGCTGACCTGCGGTTGGTGCATGCGTTCATCATCTACATGCTCTAACACACATCACATGTATCATTAGCATATAAATCTCCCTCTAAGTGTGTGTATGTTACTGCTAAAATAAGGAAAAGGTTACTGGAACCTACGCCTGGAGCCTAGCTGCATGTGCAGGATCCCAGAGAAGTCCCTATGTCCTTCAAGGCAGGAATTTGTACTTAATAGTTTCTTGGGCTTTGGTGCTGATTGTCTGGAGATTAGGAAACATGCAACAGGAATAAGGGGCTTTTACTGGGTATCAGAAACTTGTAACCATTTGGCGGTCAGCTGGTATCCTGCAGGACCGCTTAACTCACAAAAGAATTAGGTGCTGATGCGCCAGGGTCCAAGGGATGTGAAAGGAGCCAGCAAGGCTTCACAAAAGAGGGTAGGTCAGTATGACCTCCTAACTTTACTCATCCTGCCTCATTAAAAGTAAAAGAGATGCTGAAAAGAATGTTAATAGTTTTAAGCTTTGACTGAAGCTAAAATTGTTTGCTTGTTGCTTCAACCTTTTGCAGTATAATTGTCTAATAGAATTATATAATCTCATTTCAACCAAAGTTTGTCTTTGCATTTGTCTTGTGAAATCTGTAGTTATTTACTGAATTGCATCTTTACATTAATGTTCTATCGGTGAAATGCTTACCTAACTTAAAAAAATTATAACCGTAGGTCAATGAGTTGAAATTATTCTGTAGCATTCTAGGTGGGTCATATCATTGACATATTTAAAGTGATGGTAACTTTAGCCTTACAGTTCATTTTTAAGAAATTATTTTTTCACATCTTCACAACCTTCTTTTAATGTAAAACTGTTGAACACGCTAGCAAACATAAAAGATGTTTTCCAAAAAGGGGTTTTATGTCTGCAGTCTATTAAAAAAGTAAATGATCTTTACTTCAACATGGTTTAATTGCATTACCCCTAGACCAAGTGATATTTTCTCTCAAGGACAAGAGATTCATTAGGGAGTCCAAGGTTCATTTTGTTAGCTAACTGAAAATAAATTTGTGGCAACTTAGAGTTAGCATCTAAGAACTCACAGTGAAATGCTCTATCTTAAAAAAAACAGGTTTAAAATTCTGTAAAGAGAGATACCTCTCTCAAAAATAAAAACCTGACACCATTTCCAACCATCGTATCTGTAAATTATTAGACACACACATGTATACACACACACACACACATACACACCTGATGTTCAGCTAGCATGCTCCAGTGCAGTGTATCTTTTCTGATCAGTCTTGCATTCATTCTATTTGCTTTGTGATTATGCCTTTCCATTCATTAAATTATTTTGACTATTATTCCTATTTATATATGTGTGTATGCCTGAGAAAGAGCAATCACATACTGTGAAACACCTCTGTGGAAATTTAATTAATAATGAATGAGAATTGAGACTCAGACACCACCTTAAGAGATGCCTATTAGAATGCAATTCTATTTAAAAGAAAGTAATATAAATGCAATAAACTTGCTCTTAATCATGCTGAGTTGACTAGAAATGTTTAGTTTCTCCTGTTTTTACTATCCCAGTAAAACGAAGTAAACAAATAGAGGCTGAGAGGAACGGAGCAAGATGACAGCAAGATGAAGATAGCAACAGTTTTGAAAATAAAATTAGCTGGAGGAGTGGTAACTAAAATGACAGGGTGAAGGAAGTGGAGCTCCAAGCAACTGCAGAGAGACACTGATGATAATAAAATCAACTGATCCATCAGGAACCAAGAAATACTTAGCAGAACACAGCTGCCACCTCATAAGGCATAGTTGAGGGAAGAAACTTAAAACTCATGAATTGGTTGAAAGACCGCATACTCAATGGTTACTGTCTCCTAGAAATCCTATCCTGCTTGACACCAATATCTTTGAATTCCCTTCCTCCACCTCACCTTGCCTAATAAAGAGCTGCTGTCTAATCTGAGGAAACTGAAAGAGAGAGAATTGAACTTGGTGCTCAGAAAGAAGTCAGGAAGAGAAGTGGAAAAGAAAATAAGATCGTCAGATGGAGGTCATCATACTGAATGAGTGAGAGCCCCAGTCTTCTCTGCATGGTTTGAAAAACACCAGCAGTCAGAGGTACTAGAAAATGAGTCATATGGAAACTTTTCCTACTCAACATAACCATCTGCAGTGATGCTGACTATTTGGCAAAACATATCCGTATACACAAAGCCTCCAATCAACATTTTAGTGACTCACTCTTAAATATGAAAACCAATCATCATCCAATATTTAAGGGAAGCCTCCAAAGCAAAAGACAGAAAACACAACAAACAGAAGAAAAGAGGGAACTCAATTGGAACACAGAAAATGCAACCAGATAGAATATTTTAAAATATATATTTAATACCCTAAAAGAAACAAAGAGACATATCACATCTAAGAAAGAAAATTAAAATATTCTGAGAACATAAAGAATCAGAGAAATACATTTAGAAATTTAAAAGAAAATTTTAAAAACTAAAAATTCAATGGAAAATTTAGATACTTTATTATGTCTCCCTGTAGGTGGAATAAAGGAGATGGAACAGTAGAAAACTTTCCAAACCCCAACATTACATTAAAAAATTACAAAGAAAGGTCGGGCGCGGTGGCTCAAGCCTGTAATCCCAGCACTTTGGGAGGCCGAGGCGGGCGGATCACGAGGTCAGGAGATCGAGACCATCTGGCTAACACGGGGAAACCCCGTCTCTACTAAAAAATACAAAAAACTAGCCGGGCGAGGTGGCGGGCGCCTGTAGTCCCAGCTACTCGGGAGGCAGAGGCAGGAGAATGGCGGGAGCCTGGGGGGCGGAGCTGGCAAGTAGCCGAGATTGCTCCACTGCACTCCAGCCTGGGAGTCAAAGTNTCTTTGTTTTTTTAATCTTTTTGTTCATATTTCATGTCATTTTCTTTAATATATATTAAAATATATATTCTTTAAAATAATTATTTTAAAGTCTGTGTCTGCCAGTTTCAATATTGTGTGACTATTGAAGATTCACTTCTTATTCATTGTGGTTTTTTTCTTGCTTCTTTGCATATCTTGTAATTTATTATATTTACAATAACTCTGGATAATAAAGTTGACTATTTTATTTTTCCTCCAGAAAGAAAAGGCTTTTTTTTTTGTTTTTCTTCTTTCTGTGTAGCAGATAGGGTGAAGGTCTGATTGCTTTGACTCAATCATGAATTAAACTAGTTTGGGACTGGGTTGTAAATTTGGTTATTTTCAATTCCTCTCTTGTTTCAAATGTATTGACTGATTACAGGTTACTACATCCAGCAGGACCTTGGAATTTAAGCACCACAAGATTACGGAAACTTCACTCTGCCTTCTAGTGAAACCACTGGCCTCATGCACCAACCCATTACTAAAAAACACTACCTTAGAGGAGAAATGTCATCCAAAAAATATTCATTATATATATGAGGTTCCTCTGGATTTTAATCCTTTACACTAGCCTGTATGAGAAGTAAATGTGTCTCTTCCCTCTACCAGAGTCTCTATCTATTACAAGCTTGATCCTTCACTAAAGCTCAGACTTGGCTTTTATCCAGGAAGAAGAGTGACTGCATAATTCCTCCTGGCCTGGTATGGTGGCTCACGCCTATAATCCCAACACTTTGGGAGGCCAAGGCGGGCAGATCTCTTGAGGTCAGGAGTCCAAGACCGGCCTGGCCACCATGGCGAAACTTCGTCTCCACTAAAATACAAAAATTAGCTTGGCTTGATGGTGGATGCCTGTAGTCCCAGCTACGTGGGAGGCTGAGGCACAAAAATCTCTTGAACCCAGGAGGCAGAAGTCACAGTGAGCCAAAATCACGCCACTGTTCTCTAGCCTAGGTGACAGAGCAAAACTCTGCATCCAAAAGTTAAATAAATAAAATAAAATAAAATAAAATAAAATAAAATAAAATAAAATAACTCCTCTTACTTAAGAAGGACTTTCCCTGATCATTCATTCTTCAATTCATACAGAGTTCTCCATTGTCTTTTACAAAATAAAATTTGGATAG
>NW_016824250.1:435156-447544 GCF_001698545.2 Rhinopithecus bieti
AAAAAAAAAAAAAAAAAAAAAAAAAAAGCCCTGCTGTTTTACTACAAGATTTTTTTTCATCTTATTTGACTTTTTTAGGCTCTGAGTAAGCATTATCTTCATAAAATAAAAATACAGAGAGGCTAGATGAATAAAATTAATCAGATGGCTAGAAAGATAATACTGTTAAGAACATGGTAAATTAAAAGAACGGATTTCAAAAAACTTCTGGGGGAGTTCAGATGAAGGAAAATTACCTTCATTTGACGGCATTAGGAAATGGTACATCAATATATAGGCATTTAAGCTGCAAGGGGATGGTGTAACGTCTCAATTTAAGTAGTTGAGGCTGAAAGAATAGCTTGGGTAAAGACAGGATATATGTGGAAATGAGGACAAGTCTAGAGAATATAATATATATGGAAGACTTATGGAATCAAGCACATGTGGTGAATATAAAGAGAAATATTTGGAATATGAGAGATCTCTGAATGCCAACTAAAAAGTATATGCTCTGAGAGGCAATGAGAATCACTGAAGGTGACTGAGCAGGGAATAGTCTGATCAGACTTGTGATTCAGGATGATTTATATCATTCATACACATAAAAGTTTAAATGAAACTTAGAGGTAGGAGACAACATTGTTCTTGTTCAGCCTCAGTGCTCAGGAATAAAAAATACCAATCAATTAAACTCAAATTTGTTCTACAGTCCCACAGATATGAGTTGGAAAAATATGTTTAATTCCTGAACTCAAATATTATTCTCTTTTCTGACAACATAAGTTCCGAAATTTCCTTTTAGACATATACATGAAGAAGGCTGAAGGAATAGGGAGTCTATTAAGATCAGCTTACTTAACAGAATTTAATTTACTCATCTATGAATTTTTACCTTACTCTCTGTTAGAAGAGATGGATAGGTAGAAACAGTTATTTTACTCAAAGCTAGAATATTGGAATCAATAATTGGAGTAAGGTGCTGTATTTACTGCTGTGTCTCAAACTTAAATTATTACGGGTATAGGTATGAAAAGAAAGTCTAAAGGATAGAACAGAGTTGGCACATCAAAGTTCTAAAATGGGTCAAAAGTTTTTGGAGTTAGGCTTAATAAATCATACATGCAAGAAGAAAGAGAGAGGAAGGAGGGAGGGAAGGAAGGAAGGAACAAAGGGAGAGAGGGATGGAGGGAGGGAGTAAGGAAGGAAGGAAAAAGTTGTCAACTGCTTAAACAAAGAGAGTGGAAGAAAGGAGCCAGAATCAAGTAAAGAATAACTAATATTTTTTCAGTACTAGCATCCATATCAATGAAACCCAATGTATTTTGACGTAACCCGGACAAAATAATTAATGCTTTGAGCTCTCATATTGTGTAATCCCACAAGTAAAAATAAAATGCTCTGTTATTTGCTATGAACGAAATAGATCCAATAAAAAATAAATTCTACCATATATGATAAGAAATCACACATTGTTCTTAACAAAGAAAATAAGTGATATAAACATAAGTTCTCTTGTGAAGAAAACGAAAAGTCAAACGAAAGGAAACGTTGCTAATTATCTTTATCTGGGAATTTCATCAAAGTCTTGGGCATTTTGGAGTTTGTGGTTAACATGATTCATTGCTTCTGTCCATGTGTTGCTTAGATTTTTTTCAGTTTTCCTCTAATTATCAAGTGAGTAATGATGATCAGCTATTTTAATGGTTTTGAACTCTAGGAAGAGGAAAAATTCTTTTTTAAAAGCCATTATTTAATCATATATTTTGGTCACATAAAAAACAACATGGCAAGAAAGTTTTGAGCACAAAAATTATCTAAGTCCAGTCATGGCACCACTGACTTTTTCCTGTATGCTCTAGTTGTCTGTACCTAACTGGTACTGATGGTAATCTAGAAAAGGTAGCTCCTCATGGCATATTATTCTTTGAATATTTCTTTATCTCCCATAATTCTAAGAGTTTCTAAAATTTCATTTTCAATCTGTCTTAGCTTCTTTCAATCAGCCAACTAGAATGTATTATTGAGTATTCCACAGAACTCCTTATGTATATGGAATAATTATAATGTATTATTAAAGGAATGCTGTTATGAGCTATGCTTCAGATCTTTTCCAAAAAACACATTCAATGCATTCTTTTCCATTTTTAGAAGACCTCACAATTAAAAAAAAATTATTAAGGGGATTTATAATTATTTAAAGTTACCTCTGAGAATTGTTTGAAAGTGTAAGTAACTATGGAAGGTTTGAATAAACTATGCAAATATCTGGTGACAAAATTGACTTATGACAAAGGATCAAACAAATCAACTGATATTTAAAAAATACTAATTATTTCATGCTTGGAACAGTATTTGAGTGTGAAGGAGAAGATTGATCACTCCTATACATTACTTTCCATGAAGACTAAGAAATACAAGGAGTAATGTCATAATTTCATAATCCTGTGATTTCTAATCTAAGGAACCAATAAGTAAGTCCTATGTATGAATTTGGAGAGTATTGAGCCACAGGAGAAAATAAATAAAAACACTTTTCATTTGAAGAAACTTCAATAAAAAATGAAAAAAAAAAAAAGATAACATTCCTCATATGCATGGAATTTTAAAACGGTGTTGTAGAGGTAGCAAAAGCAGCTAAAGACTCAGGGAATTCCCTTCCTTTCTAGTCATAAATCAACTATATATACCTATATGCTCCATTCCATTAACATAAGTGGTATTTAACTCTGATTGCACATTAGAAACTCCTACATTTTTAAATCCTCAAGCCCACGCCTCACCATGGAGAGTCTGATACAATTGTTTGGGGCTCAGAGATTGGTACATTTTGATTTGCACCCCAGGTGATTCTGATGTGCGGAAAAGGTTAGGAGTCACTGCATTAGATTTTCTTTCTGTTGAATGGCACAAAAGAAGGAATAAAAGTCCATTACTGCAGCATCCAGTGTAATGCCAAATGCTGAATGCGACTGAAACATTGGCATAGAAGACATTAGCACTAAGTGACAAGAGTAAGGAAGAAGATAATTATATCTATGTGAAACATATTTGGATACATTGAAGTAATCTACCATAAAAAGGTAATATGACCCAATTTGAAGATCGCTACAGAGAAAAACACTTATCCTATATCTTACTAATCTCCCTTTCAACTTGATTTACTGTACCTGTTACAATACCCCAATATTTTGTTTGTCACAACTCTTCCAAAATGTATAACACTTTTCTTCATTGCGCCAATTCTATGTCAGACTGGTTGATCCCACTACCATACTGTTTATATTGCCCAGTATTTCAGAGCTGAAATGATAGAGCTCTCTGCAGATGGAGGATGGAAAGAAATGAATTGACTTTAAGTTGAGAGAGCAGAATGGTCCATTATTCCATTCATAATACATTGCAACCATCAGTCAGTGTTAACATTCCTGTTTGTTTATTGTATTTTCTTTTATTGTGTCAATTCACTATTTCCATTTCCATGATACACTGGTCAATTACTCCAATGCAGTTGATGTATTTCCTTAATAACACATTTATGCCTAGTGTTCCATTATTGGAACACTAAGCATATGAGAGTTATTTATATCCTACTGCTCAAGCCCATCACCAATGTCTGATTGCAAAAATTCAAAAAATTGCAACCTCAGGCATAAATGGGTTATTATGTGTAAAGTGTTTTGTATGTTTTAAAATTTTAAATAAATGGAAGTTTATTATTTTTAAATTTTTTAGTTAGCACTTTTCCTCTCCTTTATTCACAATGCTCCTTATGTATTTCAGTTGTTACTTCTTATTTGTGCTTTACTTTCTTCCTTGTGCAACTGAATATTTCTCTTCTATTCTCTGATTAAAACAAACAAACAAAAAAATCTAAAACAAAAACTCCCCAGGCTGCTTGCAACAATTGCTATTCCAAAAACATCACGGTTAATGTTTACTTGTGTTTTTTCTTTTTTTACAGACTTCTGCAAAAATACTCAGAAGTGGAATAAATAAATCATAGGGTATGGACATATTTAGTCCAATATGTCACAAAGCATTCTACCCTAGCTGCATGTTGTTGAGTCTTTGGGATTTACTATGATTTACTTTTGGTCCTAGTGTATTATCAATATTCTAAATTTTCCATGTGTTCTTGAAGTAAAATGTTCTGCATGTTGTAGAAAATATTGTAAACACTGCTATCACTACAAGGTAGTTAATTCTATTATCAAAATCAATTTTATCTTTGTTCTTTTTCAATATGATTTATTATTTTCAGTAAAACTTGTGTTTAAACACTCATGTGTATGTTTTTTATCTATTTGTTTTGGTAATTTTACACATCTTATTTTAAACATTTTGAGGCCCCATTATTATGTACATATAATGTTGAATATTATACATTTTCTAAATAATTATAACTCATCAATGACTCTTATTTCCATTAGTGACTACTTTTAATATCTTAACTCCATTAAACTACTTTTAATATCTTAACCATTTTTTTGTGTATGGTTTAGTGGTATTAAATACATAATGTCATGCAAACATCATAAACATACCTCTTTATAACTTTTCATCTTGTAAAAGTGAAACTCTATACTCAATAAACAGTAAATTCTTACTCACTCCTTCCCCTAGTCCTTGTTATTGCCTTTCTACTTTATGTCTCTATAATTTTGACTACTCCAAATATCTCATGTAAGTGAAATCCTACGGCTTTTGTCCTTTTGGGACTGGTTCATTTCACATAGCGTAATGTCCTCAAGTTTTATTCATGTTGTGAGTATTTTGTTATATGGGGATTTTATAGATCTAAACTTTA
This sequence comes from Rhinopithecus bieti, assembly GCF_001698545.2. Lineage (NCBI taxonomy): Eukaryota > Metazoa > Chordata > Mammalia > Primates > Cercopithecidae > Rhinopithecus > Rhinopithecus bieti. Next base: position 439,946 of record NW_016824250.1, read on the forward strand.
CATTTAGATCTAAGATCCATTTTGAATTAATGTTTGTATATTCTGTTAGAGAATGATTCAACTTCATTCTCTTGCATGTGGATATCCAGTTTTCCCAACATCACTTCTTGAAAAGAGTGCCCTTTTGCCATTGAATGATCTTGACAACTTGTCAAAAATAATATGGTTATGTATGTGAGGCTTTAGTACTGGGCCTTCTATTATATTATATTGGTCTATGTGTCTGTCTTTATGCTAGTACCATGCTTTTTGGATTCCTGTAGCTTTATAGTATGTTTCAAAATCAGAAAGTGTAAGTCATCCAGAGTTTTTTTTCAAGATTGTCTATTCAAGGTCCCATGAAATTCCATATGAATTTAGAGTGCATATTTCTATTTCTACAAAAAATGTAATTTAAATTTTGATAGAAATTGCATTGATTCTAGATTACTTTGTGTAATACTGACATCTTAACAATGTGAAATCTCCAATCCATAAACATGAGAGATGTTCTCATTTATTTTTATCTTCCTTAATTTATTTCAGCAACATTTTGCATTTTGTCATTTTGTTGTTTAAGACTTACTTAACTTTAATTTCTAAATATTTTATTCTTTTAAATGGTAATGTAAATGTAATTGTTTTTGTAATTTCATTTTCAGATTGTTTATTGCTGATATATAGAAATGTAACTTTTTTCAAGCCTGTAATCCCAGCACTTTGGGAGGCCGAGACGGGTGGATCACAAGGTCAGGAGATCGAGACCATCCTGGCCAACACAGTGAAACCCTGTCTGTACTAAAAAATACAAAAAACTAGCCGGGCGAGGTGGTGGGCGCCTGTAGTCCCAGCTACTCAGGAGGCTGAGGCAGGAGAATGGCGTAAACCCGGGAGGCGGAGCTTGCAGTGAGCTGAGATCCGACCACCACACTCCAGCCTGGGCGATAGAGCGAGACTCCGTCTCAAAAAAAAAAAAAAAAAAAAAAAGAAGAAATGTAACTTTTTTAGAAATTTGATGACTACATGTGTCTACTTCTTATTTTACGTTTTTATTTTTTTTTATGTAGAAAATTAGGTGAAATTTTGAGGCAGACTAACAGACTAACCTAAAACCACTTTTGGATCACTTTTTGGTTTTATTATTATTTTACAATTTATAAATAGTTTTATTTTCCGCATTTGTATGCAATATTAGCTCTATAACAAACTAAATTTCCATATGCATATTCTTTACATTGGTTAAGTTTTTTGATGTTTAATTTTTGTGGGAACACAGTAGTGTATATATTTATGAGGTACATGATCTATTTTGATATAGGTATGCAGTATGTAATAATCACATCATGAAGTGTGGTATCCATTCCCTCAAGCATTTATCCTTTGCGTTACAAACAAAAGAGTATAATGCAATTATATTTAGTTGACTGATCCCACTACCAGAGTGTTTATAGTGCCTAGTATTCCATATTAAAATAATACTTAGTTATTTTAAAATGAAGAATGAAATTATTTTGACTATAGTCATTCTGTTATGCTATCAAATACTGGATCTTATTCATTCTTTCTAGTTTTTGTGTGTGTGTCCATTAACCATCCCCACCTCTCTGCTACCACCACCTCCCACTACACTTCCCGGCCTCTGCAGGTCATTTTTTCTACTCTGTATTTCTATGAGTTCAATTATTTTGGTTTTCAGATCCCACAAATAAGTGGGAACATGCAATGTTTGTCCCTCTGTGCCTAGCTTATTTCACTTAGCATAATAACCTCCAGTTCTATTCATGTTGTTGCAAATGGCAGGATCTCATTCTTTTTGTGGCTGAATAGTACTCCATTGTGTGTAAGTACCACATCTTTAAAATTTATTCACCTGTTAATGGACATTTAGGTTGCTTCCAAATCTTGGCTATTGTGAACAGTGCTGCGGTAAACATTGGAGTGCATATATCTCTTCAGTATACTAATTTCTTTTCTTTTGGGTATATATCCAGCAGCGTGATTACTGGATCATATGATAGATCTATTTTTAGCTTCTTGAGGAACCTCCAAACTGTTCTCCACAGTGGTTGTGCTAATTTACATTCTGAGCAGCAGTGAATGACGGCTGTCTTTTCTTCATATCTTTGCCAGCATTTGTTATTGCCTGTCTTTTGGATAAAAGTCATTTTAACTGGTGATGATATCTCCATGTATGATAACTCATTGTAGTTTGGATTTGCAATTCTCTGATGATCAATAATTTTGAGCACCTTGTCATATGCCTGTGTGCCATTTATATGTCTTCTTTCGAGAAATGCCCTTTTTTAAAATTGAATTATTTTTCCTGCAGATTTGTTTGAGCACCTTATAAATTCTGTTTATTAATCTCATCTCAAATTGTAGTTTGCAAATATTTTCTCCTATCTTGTGGGTTGTCTCTTCACTTTGCTGATTGTTTCCTTTACTGTGCAGAAGCTTTCTAACTTGGTATGCTCCTATTTGTTCATTTTCATTTTGTGTGCCTATGCTTGGGGGTGTCACTCTAGAAATTTTTGCCCAGACCAATGTCCTGGAGAGTTCCCCCAATATCTTCCTGTAGTGGTTTCATAGTTTGAAGTCTTACATTTAAGTATTTGATCCATTTTATTTAATTTTTGTATATGGTGAGGTATAGAGGTCTCATTTCATTCTTTTGCATATGGATATCCAGTTTTACAAGCATCATTTACTGAAGAGACTGTCTTTTGCCCAGACTATATTCTTGGCATCTTTGTTGAAAATGAGTTGACTGTATGTGTATGAATTTGTTTCTGGGTTTTGTCTTCTGTTCGGTGGTATATGTGTCTATTTTGATGCCACAGTGCCATGCTGTATTGGTTACTATAGCTCTGTAGCATAATTTGAAATCAGGTGATGTGATTCATCCAGTTTTGTTCCTTTTGCTCAGGATAGTTTTGGCTATTCTAGGTCTTTTGTGGTTCCACATACATATTAGAATTGTTTTTTCTATTTCTGTGAAGTTTGTCATTAGTATTTTGACAGGCTTGTAATGAATCTGTAGATGGCTTTGGGTACTATGGACATTTTAACAATATTGATTCTTCTAATCCATGAACATGGAATATCTTTCCTTTTTATGGTATCCTTCAATTTTTTTCATCACTGTTTTATGGTTTTCATTGCAGAGATCTTTCACTTATTTGGTTAACTCTTGGGTATTTAATTTTATTTGTCACTATTGTAAATGGGATTACTGTTTGACTTCTTTTTCAAGTTGTTTACTGTTGGCATATAGAGATGCTATTGTTTTTTGTGTGCTGTTTTCGCATCCTTCAAGTTTTTCTGAATTTGTTTATCAGTTCTAATATTTTGTGTGGAGTCTAGGTTTTTCAAAATATAAGATAATATCATCAACAAATGAGAATAATTTAACTTCTTTCTTGACAATTTTGATGTCTTTATATCTTTCTCTTGTGTAATTGCTGTAGCTAGGACTTCCAGTACTACGTTGAATAGCAGTGAAGAAGGTGGGCAGCCTTGTCATATTCCAGAGCAAAGAGGAAAGGCTTTCAGCTTTTCCCCATTCAACATATGTTACTAGTTGTTGGTCTGTCATATGTGATTTTTATTATGTTCAGGTATGTTCCTTCTATCCCCATTTTTTTTTTTTTGAGGGTTTTTATCATGAAGGAATGTTGAACTTTATCAAATGCTTTTTTAGCATAAACTGAAATGGTCATATGGTTTTTGTCCTTCATTCTGTTGACATGATGCATTACATTGGTTGATTCGTATTGTTAAAATATCCTTGCATCCCTGGGATAAATTCCACTTGGTCATGATGAATGATCTTTTAAATTTATTGTTGAATTTGGTTTGCTAGTATTTTGTTGAGGATTTTTGTGTCAATATCCATCAGAGGTATTGGCCTGTAGTTTTCTTTATTTATTGCGTCTTTCTAATTTTGCTATCAGGGTAATACTGGCTTTATAGAATGAGTTCAGAAACATTATCTTCTATATTTTTTGAAGAGTGTGAGTAGAATTGCTATTAGTTCCTTAAATATTTGGTAGAATTCAGCAATGAAGCCATGAGGTCCTGGTATCTTCTTTACTGGGAGACTTTTTATTATGGCTTCTATCTCATTACTTGCTATTGGTTTGTTCAAGTTTCTTCATAGTTCAGTCTTGGTAGGGTCTATGTGTCGAGGAATTTATCCATTTCTTCTAGGTTTTCCAGTTTATTGGCATATAGTTGCTCATAGCAGCCACTAATGATCCCTTGAATTTCTGTGGTATCAGTTGTAATACATATTTTTTAACTATGATTTTATTTGGATCTTGTTTAATTTTTTTTTCTTAGTCTGGATAAAGGTTTGTCATTTTTGTTCGATTTTCAAAAAATCAACTTATTGTTTCATTGATGTTTTGTACTGTTTTCTTCATTTCAAACTCATTAATTTCTGATCTGATTTTTACAATTTATTTTCTTCTAGTAATTTTTGATTTGATTTACTCTAGCTCTTCTAGTTCTTTAAGTTGCATCGTTCTTGTTTTTTGATATAGGCACATATAGCTAAAAATTTGCCTCTTCATATTGCTTTTGCTATATCCCAGAGGTTTTGGGATATAGCAAAAGCAGTATGTTGTGTTTCCATTATCATTTATTTCAGGAACTTTTTCAGTTTCCCTCTTAGTTTTGTCATCACCCATTGGTCATTCAAGAGCACATTATTTAATTTCCATGTGTTTGTATTGTTTTCATTATTTTCCTTGTAATTGATTTGCAGTTTTATTCTGTTATGGTCAGCAAAGATGCTTGATATTATTTAAATTTTTCATTGTTTGAAGACTTGTTTATGATCTAACATATGCTATATGCTTAAGAATCATTCATGTGCTGAAGAGAAAAAAGTGTGTTCTGAAGCTATTGGATAAAATGTTCTATAAATATCTGTTAGATACATTTGTTCTATAGTGCAGATTAAGTCCAATGTTTCTTTGTCAATTTTCTGTCTGGGAAATCTCTCCTATGCTGAAAGTGTGGTGTTCAAGTCTCCAACTAATGTTGTATTGAGGTACTATTTCTCTCTTTAGCTCTAATAATATTTGCTTTATATATCTTGGTGTTCCAGTGCTGGGTACATAAATATTTAAAATTGTTACATCATCTTGATGAATTGACCACTTTTTCATTGTATAATGACCTTCTTTGTCTCTTCTTACAGTTTTTGTCTTGAAATCTATTGTGTCTGATATAAGCATAGCAACTCCTGCTCCTTTTTCATTTCTACTGACATTCAATATCTTTTTCCATGCCTTTATTTCCAGGTGATATGTTTCTTTATAGGTAAGGTGTGCTTCCTTTGTGCAATAGCTCACTGGGTCTTGTTTTTTCATTCATTCAGCCATTCTATGGCTTTTTATTGGAGTTTAGTACATTTACATTCAATGTTATTGTTGATAAGTGGGAATTAACTCCTCCTATTTTGTTATTGGTTTTCTGATTGTTTCGTGGTCTTCTCTTCCTTCTTTCATCCCTTCCTCTCTTCTTTTAGTAAAGGTGATTTTCTCTGGTGGTATGCATTACTTTCTTGCTTTTTTTGTGTATCCATTGTATGTTTTTTGACGAGGTTGCCAAGAGGCTTGCAAATACAATCTTACAACCATTATTTTAACCTGATGACAACCTAACACTGACTGCATAAACAAACATGCAAAAAGGAAAATAATAAAAACTCTGCACTTTAACTTTGTCTCCCTACTTTTAACTTTTTGTTGTGTATTGTACTATGTCTTGAAAAGTTGTAGTTATTGTTGATAGGTTTATCATTTAGTCTTTCTACTTAAGCGAACAGTTTATACACCACATTTAGTGTTAATCTATTCCAAGTTTTCCTGTGTGCTTACTATTACCAGTGAGTTTTGTACCTTCAGATGATTTCTTCCTGCACATAATTATCCTTTTCTTTCAGATTAAAGAACTCCCATAGCATTTTTTTGTGAGACAGGTCTGGTCTTGATGAAATCTGTTAGCTTTTGTTTGTCTGCGGAGGGTTTCATTCTCCTTCATGCTTAAAAGATATTTCTGCTGGATATACTATTCTACGGTAAAAGGTTTTTTGCTTTTTTAAAAAATGTAATCACTAGTTATATCATGCCTCTCTCTCCCGACCTGTAAGATTTCCACTGAAAATTCTCCTGTCAGACAGATTGAAGCTCCACTGTATGTAATTTGTTTCTTTTCTCTTGCTGCTTTTAGGATCATTTGTTTATCCTTGACCTTTGGAAGTTTGCTTACTAAATACCCTGAGGTAGTCTTCTGTAAATTAAATCTGCTTGGTGTTCTATAACGTTCTCGTATATTTCTCCAGGTTTGGGAAGTTCTCTGATATTATCCTTTTTGAATAAACTTTCTACCCCTATCTCTTTCTCTATGTTCTCCAAAAAACAAAAGATATTAAATGCTGGTGAAGATATAGAGAATTTGAGACTCTTGCACACTGTTAGTGGGGATACAAAACTGCAATTGGTATGGAAATAATATGCAGGTTTTATTTTTAATTTTGAAATATTAAAAATTAAATACAAAACTATCATATGATCCAGCAATACTACTTCTTGATATTTATTCAAAGACTTGAAATCAGGATCTTAAAGAGATATTAACACTCCTGTGTCCACCACTGCACTTTTCATAATAGCCAAGATGAGAAAATAAACAATATGTCCATTGACAGATAATTGACAAAGAAAATATGTAATATAAATATAATGAAATACTATTTATCCTTTTAAAAAGGAAATTCAGCAATATGCAACAATACCGGTGAACACTGTGGATATGTTGAAAAACAAAAATATATTCTGAATAATATGCCTCAAAAAGAATCCATAAATTAATTTATGGATTAAATTAAGCCAACAGTTTACACACCACATTTAGTGTTAATCCATTCCAAGTTTTCCTGTGTGCTTACTATTACCAGTGAGTTTTGTACCTTCAGATGATTTCTTCCTGCACATAATTATCCTTTTCTTTCAGATTAAAGAATTCCTTTATATATTTCTTTTATATTTCATCTCTTTTTTTATATTTCTTTTATATTTCTTTTATATTTCATCTCTTTTTTTTCTCACCAGTGCTTTATGCAAGAATATCTCAACTTCCTTTTCAGTTTCCTAAGCTGTACTTCCTTAATTTTAACTATTACATTTTTCTTAAACAATATTTTATCTACTTCATATCACAGTTTTTCTATTTTATGTTATCAATATCTCATTTTCTTTAAGATACTTATTATGCTTAAAAAATCCTTAATCTAAGATGGCCGAATAGGAACAGCTCCAGTCTCCAGCTCCCAGCATGAGCGACACAGAAGACAGGTGATTTATGCATTTTCAACTGAGGTACTGGGTTTATCTCAACAGGGAGTGCCGGACAATTCGTGCTGGTCAGCTGCTGCAGCCTGACCAGCGAGAGCTGAAGCAGGGCAAGGCATCGCCTCACCTGGGAAGCGCAAGGGGGAAGGGAATCCCTTTTCCTAGCCAGGGGAACTGAGACACACAACACCTGGAAAATCGGGTAATTCCCACCCCAATACTGCGCTTTAAGCAAAAGGGCACAACAGGAGATTATATC
>NW_016824250.1:452677-499540 GCF_001698545.2 Rhinopithecus bieti
GATGAGTTTGTGTCCTTTGTAGGGACATGGATGCAGCTGGAAACCATCATTCTCAGCAAACTATTACAAGAACAGAAAACCAAACACCGCATGTTCTCACTCATAGGTGGGAACTGAACAATGAGATCACTTTGACTCGGAAAGGGGAACATCACACACTGGGGCCTATCACGGGGAGGGGGCGGCGGGGAGGGATTGCATTGGGAGTTATACCTGATGTAAATGACGAGTTGATGCTTGCTGACGAGTTGATGGGTGCAGCACACCAACATGGCACAAGTATACATATGTAACAAACCTGCACGTTATCCACATGTACCCTAGAACTTAAAGTATAATAATAAAAAAAAATCTTTAATCTGTCTCTCCATTATCTACTGTATGTAGTTCTCTTATAATTGTTAACGTATTGTAGTAGATGATGTATAGTCAGTGAGTTATCTCTAGTGTATTAGAAGTGAGCTCTCATTCTATGTGTATGTAATATATACATTATATTATACCTATCGTATGTGTGTGTATATATATGTACTATGTTTGAGTATATATATATGTATGTGTGTGTATTGTGTGTATATATCTATATCTATATTCCTATTTCTTTGTTTTGGTTTAGCTGTCAGTTTATTTTTCCTTGGATCATCAAGTATCCTGGTGGGTAATATAAACAGGTAAACAAAATAGAGTCATTCTGACTCAATTGGTGTGGACTTAAGGATTCACTATTCAGATTGGAGAGTCTTAAGTCCCCATAGCCTGTTCTTGACTCCCTTTCCTGCTGTCTCTTTTTCTCCTTCATACATAAGTCTGACCTGAAGGGAAACACTATATTCCTTTGCTCTTGGTATCCCTCACTTCTGAGATGTTTTCTCACTTTCCTCCAGTTTCCTACTGTTTTTGGTGTATAAGGGAGAGAAAGTCAGGATGCTCATAGGCAATTTAACATCATGCTGAAATTGTCTCAATTTTCCCATATGACTGATGTTCATGGATTTTTTTGAATAACCATAGAAACTGACCCTACCAGTCTTAAAGCTTAAAACTTAAATTTGTCTTATCTGAGTTCTTTCTCAAGAAAGCAAGTTTGAGTCCTCCCAGAGGGTATCAAGAGACTGAAACTCACCAGATCACTGCATTCTGACAATGAGATGCCAGATCCCTCATCGATCATGATTGCTTTCTTGCGCCTCCCTAAATGTCTGTTTTCCCACACATAGTTACATTCCTTCCCTGATATTTTTTTTTTTTTTTTTTTTTTTTNCGATCTCCTGACCTTGTGATCCGCCCGTCTCGGCCTCCCAAAGTGCTGGGATTACAGGCTTGAGCCACCGCGCCCGGCCCTTCCCTGATATTTTTACCATCAATTTTAATTGGTTGGAAAGATGGATTTGAGACTTATCTCCCATCTTCCAGCTAACACCACCTGAATACAGCCTTTCTTCCCTGGCAATACTCATTGTCTCAGTGATTGGTTTTCTGTGCTGCAAACAACAGGGCCTACACCAAACCCCTGGTAATTGCTAACAGTGCTTCTGTTGAGTCCACTTATTCCTCAGTAATGCTCTGAGCTTGTCCTGATATTATCCACTTGCCCCTATAACTCTGGGTTTAGTCTAATTTTTTACCATATAGCTTTAGAGGGGACAAATGCAGTTTTGTTACCTGGATATATTGTGTGGTGGTAAAGTCTGGTCTTTAAGTGTAACTATCACCTGAATAGTGGGCATTGTACTTATTAAATAATTTCTCATCCCTCACTTTCTGCCCACCCTTCTGAGTCTCCAGTGTTTATTATTTCTACTCCCAATGTCCATGTGTTCACATTACTTAGTTTATACTTATAAGAACAAGAATATGCAGTATTTGACTTTCTGCTTCTGAGTTATTACACTTAAGATAATGGCTTCTAGTTCCTTCCATATTGTTGTAAAAGACATGATTTTATTCTTTTTTATGACTGAAGAGTATTCCATGGTATGTATGTACACACACACACACACACACATCCACACACACCACATTTTTAGTATCCAAACATCTCTTGATAGACAGTTGGGTTGGTTCCATATTTCCTATTGTAAATGTGTTATGATTAACATATGAGTTCGGGTATCTTTTTTGTTTAATGATTTATTTTCTTTTGTGTAGATACCCAGTAGTGGTATTGCTGGATCAAATGGTAGCTCTGCTTCAGCTAATTGAGAAATCGCTCTGCTATATCACACTGATGAGGACGGGCAATGCATCAACAGCAGTGAGTCAAAGAGATGAGGCCTTTGGCAGTGGATTCTTACCCTCCTACACCTCAGGCTAACCTCTCCCTCTTCAGGGAGTACTCATGGTCTTTATGTTGATTCATTGTATCCATCCAAAACTGTGTTTCTTCTGTGGCATCTCTAGGGTTGGAGCAGGGCAAGGAGCCAGCAGCCTAACCTAGTACAGTACACTATCTTGACAGCAACAGCATCTGTTTTGCTTTTATCTCTTTCGAGCTGTTTATTTTCCTGTTCATTTTGGCTGAGAACTGATAAACTCATCTTCACTGGATGATATTAAACGTCACTATTTTTACTTACTATGTAATTGGATTTAAAACTGATCATGTTAGGCATTCAACAATAAACATTTTTTCTTCTTGCTTTTCATTGATTTTGCTTATTGTCAATGCTTTCCCTCACCCAAAACCTAGTTATTATATTCTTTCTATCCATTTTACTCTACTATAAAATACAAATCCTCCATTAAAGAAAACAGTAAAATGCAATCTGGATTGAATTTCATGATAAAATGTACTTTTAAAGCAAAGAGTTTTTTAATAGTCAAGAATTTTTCATCAATAATATAAGCTGCTTATATTAAATTGCAGCACTGTTGCAGATGTGCATGATGAATTGCTCCTGAATGCATACTTTCCCACAGATTTGAAGCATATGACTAAGTTAAATATCATATTTGCTATGGAGTCACACAGCCCTTGCAGAAAAGCTTGGCAAAATATAGAATGTGTTCTATTTGCTAGGAAGTGCTATCTCACCATATATCAAGGCAATCATTTACAGAAAGAAGAAAAATAGCTAGTCTTCACATGACTAAATTGTGAATTCGCCATCCTTTTGATTGGCTCTACTAGGTTCTAAGTTGTACCTACAAATGTACCCCTCATGACTCATAACCAGTCCATCCTGACTTTGCTTGCCAGTTTTCCATGCTTGAACTATTTCTGATCTTATCTTTTTAATAAAACTTTATTCATTCCAGGACCAAATTGTAGCTATTTTTCCACAGTCTTAATACCCGCTTAATTATTTCTCTTTATAGGAAATTATTTGGGAGGATGTTGTTTAAATAAATGTTCCTGAAAGTGTGGCTCCACTGAAATAGAATTTTCAGGTAAGGTCCAACGACAGATTTTTAAAATCAAATCTCCTAGGTGATTGTGAAGTGCACAAATATTTGAGAAACATTGCCCTAAAGTAAAGGATTAAATAACACTAAAGTTATAGTCATCAGTAAAAAGGTACAGTGGAAATACATTTAGGCAAGTATGAGGAGTCTACTTTCCTTCAAAACATATCATAATGTTGAACAAGTACTGTACCCAGACATAAAGCTTGACAGCAATGAGTTAAAAAGTATTTAAATGTTTAGTATTCCCACTCTGCACTTACTATATGTAATTTTTATATCTTGAAAGCATATGTCGCATGACACTTGTTCTTGGTGTAAAACCACAAGTGTATCCATCTAATTGTCCTATACAGTATAAAAGTGAGGGACATGGTTTTTAGACCAATACTAGGTTCAAACACCAACACCATCAGTTGCTGGTTTTCAAGAACATGCCCTGTTCTCTTATTTCCTAATGGTTCTCTCTTTCCTGTTTCCTATACCTTTTCTTCATCTCAAACTGGATATCCTTCCTTCTAGCATATCCCTTCCATTATTAATCATCTTCACTGCAGCCTTAAATTACTCTTGAATATTTTTCATGCCTCCTGGCTTAAGTGAAATCAGGGCCTTCTCAGAGAAAAAAAAAAAAAAAAAAGTTTATTTTAACTCTGAAGCCAATCGTCATCCTGTCATGCCCCATAATACATGTTTAAGGGAACAACCCACTCCACGATTCCACCTCAATCCCTCTTCACTCTGATCGTTTTGGGATCTGATCACCATTACTGCTCTTTCTCTGAAATCATGGAACACAGACTTTAAAACTGGTCATACCGTTTAGGCACTTGTCAGATACTTATTATCATGCTGTATAGAACATTTTTTTTTTTACTGAAATACATAAAAAAGCAAGATATTTGTTTTATATAATTCCTTTGGTCAGAGAAGAATGTATGAGCTGTATGTATGGGGACCTCCTCTCTTTCTACCGGACAAGCAAGACCTGGACAAGCAAGAATCCTGTAATGAGCTCCATGCTTTGGAGGGTATACATATCACAAGCAAAACACGAGTATTTATTATATTATAAAATGTATTTAAGAACACATGAATGCCTTTTTACTCAGTTCCAGAGATCAGGGTGGCATAGCACACCTCAGTTGCTTTAGTGACTAAAATCTGTAAGGTCTCCAGGGAAACAACACTACATGTCTTGCTTTCTGTCTTCAGAAAAAAAAAAAAAAAAAAGGTATATGTTATGCCAGCATCTATGTCATTGAGGGTAGGCATTGTTTTGGAGTGACAGAAAAATTTGAATGACAGAATGCTTATGGAAGGGAAAATACACCAACTTGTTAATTTATTTCTCTTATGTAGCATAAATGCCAATAGATTATTGCATAACAACTATTATTTTCAACATTCTCAGTAATGTCAGGGCATCTATTTTCTATGTTTAAATTCGTTTTTCTTATGTACTAATTTATTTTCCAGAGTTAGTCATCAATTAGCATATTTTAAAACAATTTTCTTGGCTGAGGGTAATTTTGCCATATTTAATAATTCATATTGCCCTATATTTGTAGGTCTAGTTGTAAAGACATGAAACATGACAAGAATTGAGTACATTAGGAACTGCATGGATGGTGAATCCTGAGATTAAAATATTAATATTTTTGTAGAAGCAAACTTAAAATATCAAAAATTAAATAATAGAAATATTGAAACAGAAAAAATGTCATTTGTTTAATGCATTCTGATCTAAAATTCAGTATTAATTAAATATAATTTGTATTTGCATTTAATTTGAATAGACAAATTTAAATTTTGAGAAGACTACAATTGTTTTGAAAACACATATGAAAATATCTTTTACATTTACATCAACACTCATTTTTGTTTAAGTAAGATCACATTTAAATTTTGTATGATTGAATAAAATTATGATTGTTGAATCCTTTATGTTATCACTGCCAATAGAATGCCAATTATAAAATATCTTGATTATAACATAGTCAGCTTTTTATGAAATAACTATATGTTAATTTGTGAATTACATTGATTTATTTCCATCCAAACATCACCAGCCTAATACCTAACACCTAATACCTAAACAAACCTAATACCTAAATTTGTGAAATAACCAATTTGGTCCTTTCTGACATAAAAGACTTAACTTTACACATTTTTTATTTTGTCATAAATAAATTCTAGTTTTCAAGAAACATTTTATTTAACATTAACCTTGACTTATAACTTTTAAATATATGGGTTTATAGTGTAGGCTGAGAATCCATAATCTGATAATATGAAATCCAAAAGGCTCCATAATCGTAAAGTGTTTGAGTACAAACCAGATTCTACAAGTAAAAATTTCACACTTGAACACATGTGACAGATTTTATTCAAAATGGTGGTACTCAATACAGAATTTATTCAACATCCCCAAGGGCAAAAAGACTCTCAAAACCCCCTTCACCTGTGATATATCTTTTCTGCACATGCCAGACTCCCCCATGCAAGCACACATGAAAAGGATGCACATGCACCTTTGGCAGGTGCACAGGCCAGACATACCGTGACAAATGTCCCACAATGCCCCACAGGGGGCCAACACACACACACATCACACACACACACACACATACACACACACCACACACACACACACACATACACACACACACACACCACACACACACATACACACACACACACACCACACACACACACATACACACACACACATTATATATATTTATTTTATATATATTATATATATATATTACAGTGTGTATTTTTGCTTATTTTCTGCCCTGTGGTACAAGGATATTGTTGAAAATAACAAAAAGGCCTGTAGATACGCCTACGAGTACCAGTGATAAGAAAAAGAGGAAGCATTTCTGTTTATCTATAGCATACAAAGTCAAAGTGTTGAGGAAACTGGATAGTGTCGCGAGAATCATCTTACAGAAGAGTACAGTCTTGGAATCACCACCACATACGACCTGAAGAAACAGAAGGACACATTGTGGAAGTTCTATGCTGAAAGTGATGAACAGAAGTTAATGAAAAATAGAAAAATACTAAATAAAGGAAGAAATGAAGATATCTATCATGTACTAAAAGAGTAGATCCATCAGCATCACACATAGGACACTTGATGGTACTCTGATCATGAAATAGGATAAGATCTATCATGATGAGCTGAAAATAGAAGGGAGCTGTGAATATTCAACAGGCTGGTTTCAGAGAAATTGAACAAAAGACATGCCATTACATTTTTAAAGATCGATGGTGATAAAGTATCTGCTGATCATGAAACAACGGATATATTCATTGAAGAGTTTGCCAGGGTTATTGCTGATGAAAATCTGATGTCATAACAAGTTTATAATGCTGATGAAACATCACTAATTTGTCATTATTGCCTCAGAAAAAAACTGACTACAGCCAATGACACACTATTTTTAGGAATTAATGCCAAGGACAGATTAATTGTTCTGGGATGTGCTAACACAACAGGCATGCATAGGGATAGTCAGACTATTTTATGCCATCCAGTAATGACAGTATTTATAAAACAAAACAACAAAACAACAAACAAATAAATAAAAGGTAAATGCTTAATTACTTATCATTCTCTTGACCAGTGGAGTCCTATCTGCTTCCAATGATAGTGAAATGCTATAACCAATGTTTCCTTCTATTCACCTTCAACTTCACCAATCTTTCCCAGAATGTTTGTAAATCTGTCTCTTATTTCTCTGTCGCCCAGGCTGGAGTGCAGTGGCGCGATCTCGGCTCACTGCAACTTCCGCCTCCCAGGTTCACGCCATTCTCCTGCCTCAGCCTCCCCAGTAGCTGGGACTACAGGCGCCCGCACCACGCCCGGCTAATTTTTTGTATTTTTAGTAGAGACGGGGTTTCTCCGTGTTAGCCAGGATAGTCTCCATCTCCTGACCTAGTGATCCGCCGGCCTCGGCCTCCCAAGGTGACTTTTGATATGTGTAAGGCACATCATGCTAACATTTATTAAATAGTTTCGCAAGTCACTGAAATTTAAATATTCAGCATGGGTTTAAACCAGTGGTCCCCAAACCTTTTTGGCACCCGGGACCTGTTTTGTGAAAGACAAGTTTTCCACGGACCAGGGTAGGGGGGTGGATGATTTGGGGATGATTCAAGCATAGTACATTTATTGTGCACTTTATTGCTATCATTATAACATTGTAATATATAATGAAATGATTATACAACTCACCATAATGTAGAATCAGTGGCAGTCCTGAGCTTTGTTTTCTGCAACTAGATGGTCCCATCTGGGAGTGATGAGAGACAAAAACAGATCATCAGGAATCAGATTATCAAAAGGAGTGCACGACCTAGATCCCTCTCATGCATAGCTCACAATAGGGTTGACGCTCCTATGAGAATCTAATGCCGCTGCTGATCTGACAGGAGGTAGAGCTCAGGTGGTAATGCAAGCAAGTGATGGGGAGTGGCTGTAAATACAGATGAAGCTTTACTCGCTCACCACGCCCCTCTTCCCACTCATCTCACCTTCTGCTGGTGGACTGGTCTCTAACAGGCTGGTTGGTGACCTGGGGATTGGGGACTCCTGGTTCAAACCACTTCAGAAATCACAAATGGGCCCTGCTGCTTTTAACAATGTAAGTTCTTAGCCGGGCGAGGTGGCGGGCGCCTGTAGTCCCAGCTACTCGGGAGGCTGAGGCAGGAGAATGGCGTAAACCCGGGAGGCGGAGCTTGCAGTGAGCTGAGATCCGGCCACTGCACTACAGCCTGGGCGACAGAGTGAGACTTCGTCTCAAAAAACAAACAAACAAAAAAAAAAACAAACAAACAAACAAAAAAAACAATGTAAGTTCTGACTGCTTTTAGACCATCTAACCTAAAATAATAGGGGAACCTTTCCCCAGATAAACACTAAGTGTTTCTCTACCAAATAATTCTTACTATAATAAGTAGCAAAATTTGATTATAATCTCACTTATATTGTGGGAATGATATGACCAATGCAAGGAGTGTTTAATATTACTAGGTTCTAATTCAAAATTTAAAGATTAAATAATACAACCAAGAAAGGGATTCTTGTTGCACTGTTTGATAGATTCTCATGTTGAACACATTCCTGGAAAATACTCTCTTGATAACTTAGTTTTCATGTTCTCACAATATCCATCTTTTGAGAACTTTCTTACAAATAGAGTAGGTTAGAGAGCACCCATTTAGGGTTTCCAGAGGAGAAACAATGCTCTAATCTAATCAGCAATACTTTTCCAATTGTTCCCAATTGTCTGAAAATATGTTACTAATAAAATTAACTCTGCTAATTGTACATTTTAATATATTTGGATATCTATTCAGCCATGAATAAAAATCATTCTATGGACATCTCAACTCTGATTTCTCTGCTGTCATCAAACTAGAAGAACCATGTGAAAAATGACAGCATTTCTTAATTTATTTTAATTACTTTGTGGTATTATCACTTTTAAAATTTATAATATCAAATAGAATCTATTTTTTTTTTTGCTAGCAATCCAGGAGAAGAAATATTTATTCTCAAGAAATGCTCCAGGTCAAACATTTAAATATTAATGTGGTGGGGGGGTGGGTATGAGGTAGTGGGAAGTGGCTGACTACGTTTCATGAATACTAAACTTTAATTTTATCTGGCATCCTTGAGAAGTTCAAATGACTCATTTATTTAAAAATAACAATAAAGGAATATTTTGAAAGTTGTTCTAACCTGCATTGAGTTACAAGTAGTACACTTCATTTTAAACTCACACATCCAGGAGAAATTTGCTTTTCTAAATCTAATTCTTCATTGGATATTATATCATTACCTTACATTTTATCATTATACACAACTAATTTGACTAATTAATCTAAAGAAAATAGGATGGGAAACTTAAGAGTTAATTGTTTTACAAAAGTTTAATAAGTAAAATGATCCCTGTAAATGGCAAAGATAAGAGAATAGAGAAAGTTACTGTGTCTCGACCATCAGTTAGAAAATTGTGTTAAATTGATTCAATTATTGTCATCTTCTTACTGTAGCTAGAATGTTATAGCTATTCTTTTACCTATGCATTCAACAAACATTGAAGGAACATCAACTATGTCTTTGGCACTCTCCTAAAAATACTGGGATTAAACAAAGCTCTTGTTTCATGGAGCTTAGACCCTTCTGAGAGAAATATCCAGACCGTGTTAAATCATGTTTGGGACAAGTACAACAAGGAGAAAATAGATGACAAAATGAATGCACTTAACATAGGACCTTATCTAATTTAGGTAAATAGGATTTATGTTCTTAAGGAATAAATTTGAAACACATATTTGAAGGTTAATTAGTAATTTTCAAAAGACAGTTAAAGCAGGAAAGAATAATATATGTTAAAGTCCTTAGGTGGAAGAAACAAGGCATTCAGATACTGAAAGGTGACCACAGAAACTGGAGACCTGTGAGGAAAAAAGAAAGACATCTAACATCTTGCTGAAAGGATAGATAAGTGACATTTCATTCAGAGCCAAGAAGACCACAGTAATGGGTTTTGATGTAAAAGCACTGGGAAGCTATTAAAGGGGATTAAATGGTCAGGTTGTAAAATGGTCAGGTTTATGTGATTAAAAACTTTGTGCTGAGAAACAGTTTCCTGTTCCACATGTAGGAAGCTTAAAAGTTGCCACTCTGTCCTAACAACAAGTAAAAAGTGAAACTGACCCGAAAATCGACAACTTTTCTTGGATCAGTGAGAGCTGAGGACATAGGGCAAACTGCAACCCTAAAGACTGGAGAGACAGACAAGGAAATACAGGCAGTCAGGGCTTCACAGAGCAAAGACTCAGGAATGGAAACTTCCATGGGAAGGACTGCTTGAGTAAAACACCCTGAACTGTAACTGATGAGTGCTAAAGGCCCAATGTGGACACATCTGAGAGTTAAAAATTCCGCAGACTCAGTTACACACCACAACCAAACCCTTTATAAGTTTTATCTCTAGAAGCTCTACCAGTGAAGACCAGAAAAAAAAAGAAAAGAAAAAAAGAAAGAAAGAAAAGAAAAAAAAGTTCTCATGCTTCTGGCAGAGAAAGGGGAAAAATAATGAAATTTGCCAGTGTTCTCTGTTCTTCTTAATAAGGCCTGCTCTCAGGAAAAACTAGCTAACCCCAGCTGCTATAGTTTGACTCTGTGTCCCCACCTAAATCTCATTTTGAATTGCAACCCTCATGTGTCCAGGGAGGGAAGTGACTGGATCATGAGGTTGGTTTCCCCTATGCTGTTCTCATGACAATGAGTGAGTTCTCAGGTGAGCTGGTGGTTTTAAAGTGTGCTACTTCCTCCTTCTCACAAGCTCTCCCGCCTGCTGCCTTATGCAAAGGTGCCTGATTCCCCTTCATCTTCCACCATGATTGTAAATTTCCTAAGGTCTCCTAGCCATGCTTCCTGTTAAGCCTGAGGAATTGTGAGTCAATTAAACCTATTTCCTTTATAATTACCCAATGTTAGGTAGTATTCTTTATAGTAGTGTGAGAATGCACTAATACACCAGCCTCACCTTCGGGGGTATTATCAGAGTCTAACTGTCCTGTGGGAAAGAAAATAGCCAATTCTAGCTCACTCTAGCCTTCCACAGGAGAGAAGAGAAATACTCAACTTCAGCCTGCTCTAGCCACACAGTCCCACCTAAAAGGGGAGAAAAACTTAGAAATACTTGTGAAGTTCGCAGTTCAGAGGCATTAGCTCATTAAAAGCATAATACCTAATTAGAGGACTGTAGAATTCTTCCCTTGACCTCCACATCTTACCACCACATTGCTAAAGGCCTGTGTACAGAAGTTTATGTCCAGCTACCAAGGAAAATTTACAAAGCATGTTGAAAGGCAATGAACACAATTTAAACAGATTGAAAAAGCCTAAGAACCAGACATGACAGGGATGCTGGAATTATCAGACCAGGAATTTAAAACAATTCTGATTAATGTGCTAAGGTTCTAGCAGATAAAGTAGACAGCAGGCAATAACATATAGACAATGTAAGCAGAAAAATGGAAATCCTAAGGAAAAGCACAAAGAAATGCTAGAGATCAAAACACTGTAACATCAAGAATGCCTTTGATGAGGTTCTTTCTTTCGGTTTTTTTTTTTTTTTTTTGAGACAGAGTCTCTCAGTTGTGCAGGCTGGAGTGCAATGGAGCGATCTCAGGTCACTGAAACCTCCACCTCCTGGGTTCATGCGGTTCTCCTTCCTCAGTCTCTCAAGTGGCTGGGATTATAGGCGCACACCACCACAACCGGCCAATTTTTTGTCTTTTTAGTAGAGATGAGATTTCACTATGTTGGCCAGACTGGTCTCGAGCTCCTGATCTCATGACCCGCCTATCTCAGCCTCCCAAAGTGCTGGAATTACAGGTGTGAGCCACCGCACCCAGCTTGATGAGCTTTTGAGTATATTGAATGTGGCTAAAGAAAAAAAAAAAAGCCTGTGAAGTTGAAGATAGGAAAATAAGATTCTCCACAACTCAAAAGCAAAAAGAACAAAGACCTACAATAATTGTAACAGAATATCCAAGAACTACAGGATAAGCATAAAAGGTAAAATTTACACTTAACAGGAACATTAGAAGGAAAAGAAATAGAGGAAGAAACAGAAAAAATATTTGAAATAATAACAAATGAGAATTTCCCTAAATTAATATCAAACACAAAAGCATAGAGGAAGCTCAGAGAATGCCAAACAGCATAAATGACAAAAAACAAACAAACAAAAACCCCTACACTTAAGCATATCATTTTCAAATGACAGAAAATCAAAAATGAAATGAAACAATTTATTTTAAGCCAGAGAAAAAAATACCTTTCCTGCAGAGGAACAAAGATAATAATTACATTCGACGTCTCCTGAGAAACCAGGCAAGCAAGAAGACAGTGTACTGAAATATTTAGTTTCAAGATCAAAACAAACAAAAAACCCAGAATTACGTGCCATGCAAAATTACCCTACAAAAGTGACAGAGAAATGAAGACTTTCCCAAACAAACAAAAATTGAAAGGGTTTGTTGCCAGCACACCTGCATTTCATGAACTGTTCAAAGTTTTTCGGGAAAAGGAAAGTAATATAGGTCAGAAACTTTGACCTATATTACAAAAGGAAGAGCACTGAAGAATGAATAAGTGAAATTAAAATAAAAACTTGTTTCTTATTTTTAATTGATCTAACAGATATGGCTTACTTAAAATAATAGCAACACTGTATTTGATTATATATGCTTATGTATGTATCTTATGTGTGTGTGTATTGGTGAAATGAATGACAGTAATAATACAAGGTATGAAAGGGAGGACTTAGGATTATTTTGTTATTCTAAGGCACCACATTACCCATGAAGTGGTACAAGTGCTGTTTAAAAGTGAACTTGGGTTAATTGTGAGTGTATATTGCAAACTGTAGAGTAACCACTTAAAAAAAAGTAACAAAGTGTAACTGATTTGCTAAGAAAGGAGAAAAAAATGAGATAATATAAAACGCTCAATTAAAACCTCAAAAGACCAAAGAATGGAGATAAAAATAGGAATGAAGATCAAGGACAACAAACAGAAAATGGTGATAAATATGGTAGATATTAATATAAACACATCAGTAATCACTTTCAACATCAATGGTCTAAATGTACCAATTAAATGGCAAAGATTGTCAGAGTGGATTAAAAAACAAGACACGGTTATATGTTGTTTATAAGAAACCCACTTCAAATATAAAGGCACATATAGATTAAAAGTAAATGGATGGAGAAAAATATACTATGCAAACACTAACCAAAAGAAAGTAGAAATAGCTATGTTAATTTTATACATAGCAGAATTCAAAGCCAGGGAAGTTATCAGGGATAAAGAAGTGCATTACATGAAGACAAAGAAGTCAGTTCTCAAAGAACACCTAACAATTCTTAATGTGTGTGCACCTAACAATAAAGTGTCAAACTAAACAAGTCATAACTGATATCTGCAAGAAGTCAATAACTGCATTGTCAAATTGGAGACCTTAACACTCTTTCATCAGAAATAGATCAGCAGGCAGAAAATTAGTAAGAAGCTAGTTGAACTCAATTACCCCATTAACCAATTGGATACAATTGACATTTATATACCACCATATCCAACAAGAGAATACACATTATTCTCAAGTCCACATGTAACATTCATCAGCATAGTCCACATTCTGGGTCAAAAATAAATAAATAAACACATCTTCACAAATTTAACAGAATAGAAATCATACAATGCTCTCAGACAATAATGGATTAAACTAAAAATTTACAATAGAAAGATAACTAGAAAATTCCAAAGTATGTACAGATTAAACAACAAGCCTGTACATCTGAGATTAGTCAAAGATGAAATATCATAAAAAGTTTAAAAATTTTTAAGTGGACGTGAAAATACACTGTAGCAAAATTTGTGAGATTCAGCAAAAGCAGTGCTGAGAGGAAAATTTGTAGTATTGAATACAATTTTGGAAAATAAGAAAAATCTAACATCACTGATCTGTATTTCTACCTTAGGAAACTAGAGAAAGAAGAAAAAATAATCCCAAGTAAGAAGAAGAAAAGTAATAATTAGTACATAAATCAATAAAATTAAAAACAGGTAATTAATAGAGAACACTGGTAAAACTAAAAGTTGATTATTGGAAAAGATCAATTAGATAATCTGTTTTTTACAAGAAAGAAAAAACTGTAGAGCAATATCTCTCATAAACATAGATGCAAAAATTCTCTGCTGGGCATGGTGTCTTATACTTGTAATCCCAACACTTTGGGAGGCCGAGGAGGGCAGATCACCTGAGGTAGGGGGTTCGAGACCAGCCTGATCAACATGGTGAAACCCCATCTCTGCTAAAAATACAAAATTAGCTGGCCTTGGTGGCTCATGCCTATAATCCCAGCTACTCAGGAGACTGAGGCAGGAGAGTCACTTGAATCTGGGAGGCAGAGGTTGCGGTGAGCTGAGATTGTGCCACTGCACTTCAGCCTAGGCAAGTAGAGCAAAACTCCATCTAAAAATAAATAAATAAATAAATAAAAAAAAATTATCAACAAAATATTAGTAGGAAGAATCTAAATATGTATAAAAATAATTATATAACACACTAAGTGGAAATTATCCAAGGCATACAAGACTGGTTCAACATTTAAAATTAATTAATGTAATTCATCATATGAAGAGTTCAACAAAATCATGAAATTATATCAACAGATGCAGAAAAAGCATTTGGCAACATTTAATACTCAATTGTAATAAAATTCCTAGTAAACTAAAAATAGGGAGAAACTTTCTCAAATTAATAAAGAAATATCTTTAAAAAATAGCCTATAGTTAGTATCATACTTAATGGTGACAGAATCTTTCCCAAGAAGATCAGAAACAAGGCAAGAATGTCCCCTCCCATCACTCCTTTTCATTATTGTATGGGAAGTCCTAGCTAATGCAATAAGACAATATAAGGAAATAAAATATATACAGGCAGAGAAGAAAGAAATAAAACTGTCTTTATTTGCAGATGAAATGATTCTGTGTAAAACATTTGAAAGAATTGACAAAAATACCTCCGAAAGTAATAAGCAATTATAGCAAGTTTGCAGAATACAGGGTTAACACACAAAAATCGAACATTTTTCTACGTACTAGCAATGAACAAGTGGAATTTGAAATAAAAAACATACAACCATTTATATTAGCACCCCCCCAAAGGAATCACTTAGTTATCAATCTAACAAAATATGTACATGATCTATGTGAGAAACACTACAAAACCTGATGAATGAGATCAACTAAATAAATGAAGATATGTTTCATGTTCATAGATGGGAAGACTCAATATTATGCTCTTAGTTCCTCACAAATTAATCTGTCGCTTCTATGCAATCTCAGTCAAAATCTGAGTGGGTTATTTTGTGGACATCAACAAACTGATTCTAAAGTTTTTACAGATAGACAAAAGGCCTAGAATAGCCAACACAATACTTCAAGAGAAGAACAAAATTAGAGGACTGAGATTACCCAAAATCAGAACTTACTATAAAGTTACAGTAATCAGGACAGTGTGGTATTAGCAAAAGAGTAGACAAATTGACCAATGGAACAGCATAGAGAACCAAAAATAAGCCCACATAGATATAGTCAACTGATCTTTGACAAGGGAGTGAAGGCAGTGCAATGGAGCAAAGGTGGTGTTTTCAACAAATAATTCTGAAACAACTGGACATCCATATGCAAAAACAAAAAAAAAAGTAGACACAGACCTTAAACCCTACAGAAAAATTAACTTACAATGATTCATAAACTTAAATATAAAATAAATAACTATAAAATTATTGGAAAATAACATAGAAGAAAACCTAGATGATTGTGGATATGCTAATGACTTTTAAGATATAAGACCAAATGTATGTTTCCAAGAAAGAAATAATTGACAAGATGGACTTCATTAAAATTAATAACTTTTGTTCTATAAAAGACAATTAAGTGGGGAATGAGAAGACAAGCCACAGACTGGAAAAAATATGTGCAAAATATATATCTGATAAAGTACTGTTGTCTGAAATTTCTATTTAAAAATTTTATAGCTCAACAATACGAAAACAATCTGTTTAAGAAAAATGGCTAAAGGGGCCAGGCACGGTGGCTCATGTCTGTAATTCCAGCACTTTGGGAGGCCAACACAGGTGGACCACCTGAGGTCAGGAGTTGGAGACAAGCCTACCTAACATGGTGAATCCTGTCTCTACAGAAAATACAAAAATTAGCTGGGCAGCTGAGGCACGAGAATTGCTTGAACCCAGGAGCCGGAGGTTGCAGTGAGCTGAGATCATGCCATTGCACTGCAGCCTGGGCAACAGAGTGAGACTCCATCTCAAAAAAAAAAAAAGAAAAGAAAAGAAAAAGAAAAAACGGCCAAAGACCTGAAAATACACCTCATCGAAGAAGATACATAGATGACAAATAAGCATATAAAAATATGCTACATATCAACTTATGTATGCACAAGAACCAGAACACGGATGTTTATAGCAACTTTATTCATAATTGCTCAAACTTAAAAACAACCAAGATGTCTTTCAGTACATGAACAGATAAACTGTTGTACATTGAGTCAACAGAATATTATTCCACAGTAAAAAGATGAGCTATCAGACTTTCAAAAGACATGGAGAAACCTTAAGTTAATATTGTGAAGTGAAAGAAGCCAATCTGAAAACACTACATATTGTATGATTTCAACTATATGATGTTCTAGAAAAGGTAAAACTGGCCGGGCACGGTGGCTCATGCCTGTAATCCCAGCACTTTGGGAGGCCGAGGTGGGCAGATCATGAGGTAAGGAGATAGAGGCCATCCTGGCTAACGTGGTGAAACCCCACCTCTACTAAAATACAAAAAAAATTAGCCGGGCGTGGTGGTGGGCACCTGTAGTCCCAGCTATTTGGGAGGCTGAGGCACAAGAATGGTGTGAACCTGGGAGGCGCAGCTTGCGGTGAGCCGAGGTCGCGCCACTGCACTCCAGCCTGGGCAACAGAGAGAGACTCGGTCTCAAAATAAAAAGTAAAACTATGGAGATAGTAGAAAGATCATTGGTTGCCAGAGATTAGAGGTGAGGTAGGAGGGATGAATAGATGGAGCACAGAGGATTTTCAGGGCAGTTAAAATATTCTGTATGATATTATAGTGATAGATATATGCCACGGTACATTTGTCCATCCCATGGAACGTGTGACACCAAGAGTGAGCCCTAATATGTGTTACAGACTCTGAGTGATAATGATGTGTCAAGGTTGGTTCATAAGTTGTAACAAATGTAACACACTGGTGGGGCATGTTGATAAAGGGGGAGTTTATACAAGTGTGGGGTCAGGAAGTACATGGGAAATCTTTGTACATGAGTCTCAATTTTGTTGTGAACATAAAAATAGTCTAAAAGACTCCTAAAAAGCACACTTGCTTTTGGGTTTTAGAGATTGAACTGCAGAGATTTAACATGCAGATGTGTGGAGACAAGTTACTATGGTACTGCTTGATCTGGGTAGAGAAGATTGTGGTTTGTACAAAGGTGGACACAATGTAAATAGGTGCAACTAGTGAGTTAAACTGCATATTAGAAAATATAAATGTAAAAAAGTGACTATATGTGAAGTTGATACATATTAAGCTTCAAGAATATCTTTTATGTTGATGTCATGAGTAATTGCTTCACTGATAGTGATGCTGGCTCATTCTACTGTTATTCGTGAATTGTGTCTTTTTCATGACTGTTTATTCTTTTTCATTTCCAAAACTTAAGTTTTTTGAATCTTGGACCAGGACTTGATTCTGTAATTCTTCCCTTCCCTCCCCTCCCCTCCCTTCCCCACTCCTTCCCTCGCATTTCCATCTTTTTGTCTCTCTTCTTTTTATCTCCACTGTCTTGTTTTATCTTCTTTTCTCATTTCTTATAGTCTCCTTTTTCTCATCTTTTCTCTCTTCTTATTTTCTCAATCTAGCTTATTCCATAAAATTCCTCATCAAATGCATTATTGTCACAAATAAATCTATGGAGGAGTTATTTCCAGAGTTTGTCTCTGGAAACAAGCACAGAGATGGAATCTGGTATGCAGAATATTTATTAGGGATCAACACTTGTGGAAGGTGAGAAGTAGGATTGGGCAGAGGAAAAAGTCAAACTACAGTGTAGGTTGAACAAACCAACCCCATAGGAAACACCAGAGAACAGTGGCCTAGAGTTGTCCTACTGCGGTCAAACTTGTGTATCTTCACTGTGATCAGTTATTGACACTTGATGCTTTGAAAACGTATGCTTTGGGGAGAAGGAGCATTCTTTAGCAGAGCAGACCCTGAAGGTGCTGATAACTAGAAGGTGTCTGCTGCCAGCACTCCCATCACCAAGGTCAATAAACCTTTCTATGAGGGAGAATCAGGCAGTATATCTCATTTTATACAGCTTTCTGTTGATTACACATTTATATCTCCAATCATGGCTGTTCTTGTAGGTGTCCATACAAACTACTTTATATCTCTACTTTGATGTTTCATATATCTCAACCTTACCATGTCATTTTTCCTCAAAGATGTTCCTAATAGTCTAGCCAGTTCCATAAAGACCAACATTATCAATTGCTCAAGCCAAAATTCTGGGGCAATTCATGATTTCTTCCTCTCTTTGACTAGCTAAAATCAAATCACCATCAATACATGTCACTTTTTCCTCCAAAATATACATCATTAGCCACATCCACAGTGACAATTGTTCTAATTCACCACCTTTGTTTCTTCCCTTGTCTATTGCAGAAGTCTACTAATTTGGTTTTTAGCATTCATGATTACACAACTAGAGCACAGACTTTTACGTACTGTATCTCAGACACTTACATGGTTTCCCACTATTCTCTTGTTTTAGATTTTTAAATAGCTTTATTGAGATATAAGTCACATACCATACAATTCACCTACTTAAAATGTACAATTAATTTTCTTACATGTTCACAGAGTTGTGCAACCAGAGCCATAATCAATTTTGGAATATTTTTGTACTCTCAAAATAAAAACACACAAAAGAGCTTTACCTCTTAGCTATCATTCTGAAGGCCCTATCTCTCAACTCAGCCCACTATTCTTAAAATAGCATTCTAACTCCTTATTATGGCCTCTGTGCCTAATACAACCTGGCCTCCACTTATCTCTAAGGTCCCATCTCAAACTATATCCTTCTTCTCACTATCTTCTAGACACTTTGTCCATTTCTCTCCAAAGTGCCAAACTCATATCTATCCCTATAGATTTGCTTTTAAAGGTACTTCTGCAAGTAATTCTCTTTCTCTGTCTCTCTGCATATATCATTCACATTTCAGTTCCCAGTGCAACCTTTTTAAAGGTGGTTTAGCTGTACTACATATGTCATCCTGCGCATTTCCTTCATTGCATTTATCACAATCTGTATTGATCTTGTTTATTTACTTGATTTTTTCCTTGCTACCTCCATTCTTTGACAGTAAGATTTTTAAAGGCAAAAAATAGTCTCCTTTTAAAATTGCTGTATCACTAGTACCTAAAACAAATTTGCCTATCTTATAGTAGATATTCAAAACATATTTTTGCCTCCATGAATGAATTTATTGTAGTGATGTTTGCTGGACTAGAAAAGGCTGTGAAAGAACAATTCTATGGAGGAGGATATTGAATCCAGTTTTAGACATGCTGAGTAAGAGAATATTTCTAGATAACCAAGTATAGATATCCAGTGGACAGTTGATATGTTAGTATACATCTCAAAAGAAAGATGTGGACTGAACCATTATAGACTACCAGGAACTATTATGAATAGCTGGTAGGTTTTACTTAATCTAAGCAAGCTGATGTTGATAAATTACAAACACTGAACAAATATCTAAATCAAAGTAAATCAAAAGATGGAAAATAAATTTTAGCACTGTGAGTTATAAAATACAGTTTCTTCTTTTATATGTGTTTTATTATATATTTTATTAAAAAACTGAAGAGAAATAGATTAATCAATGAGAAATCTTATTGGACTGAATGATATTACCAACCATTCTAATTCCTGAGTGAGGAATAGTGATGCCTCCTTGTTCTTCTTTCTTTAAATCTACAGATTTAGCAAATCCTGTCTCTTCATAATATAAATATATTTCCTGCTGTCCTTGTACTCCCTTCTCTCCCTTACTTAGTTCAGGCAGGTCCATATTGTGGTTTGCCAACTGCTATCGTTTGAATAGTGCCCCCCACCCACAAATTCCTGTTTGAAATCCTAAATCCTAAACCTCAATACCTCAAAATATGACCTAATTTGGAAGTAGAGGAATTGCAGATAAAGTAAGATAAGGTCTTTAGTGTGTGCTTGAATCCTATATGACTGATGTCCTTATACAAATGAAGAAATTTAGGTACAGAGAGAGGCATGCGCCTGCGGAGAACGGTGTGTGATAATGAAGGCAGAGGTTGGAGGATGCAATTTCAGGTCAAGTAGCACCAAAGATTGCTAACAAACCACCAGGAGCCAGAAGAGACCCATGAAGAGAGTGTCCCCCACAGCTCTCAGAAGGGACTATCCCTGACACCACCTTGATTTAGGACTTCCAGCCACCAGAACTGTCAGAGAATATATTACTCTTGTTTAAGCCACCCAATTCGTGGTACCTTGATGCAGCAGCCCTAGAAAACTAAAACATCAGTCTACTTTTTCCCTAACTCAGATTTTCATCTCTTTCATGTAGAACAGTCACTGGAATAATTATTTCAACACGAATAATTTTGATAATTATTCTAACATGATAATTATTCCAATTATTTATATCCCTCTTCTACTTAAAATATTTAGTGACTTTCCATTGCCTAAAGGACAAAATGTAAATTCAGACTCTGTCATAATCTAGGACATTTTTCCTATTCAGCATACATATTAATTATCAGAAAAATGAGTGTGGTTCAGTGAATATGTCACTTTCTCATGCCCACATACATGCACTAGTTCTCTTTCCTCTGCAGACAATGTTCTCACTTCCTTTACTCATTGAATATTCTCCCAGTTATTTTATTTTATTTATTTATTTTTTTGAGATGGAGTCTGTCTCTGTTGCCCAGGCTGGAGTGCAGTGTCACGATCTCGGCTCACGGCAGCCTCCACCTCCTGGGTTCAAACAATTCTCCTGCCTCAGCCTCCCAAGTAGCTGGGACTACAGGTGCATGCCCATATGCCTGGCTAATTTTTGTGTCTTTAGTAGAGACAGGGTTTCACTGTATTGGCCAGGATGGTCTTGATCTCCTGACGTTGTGATCCACTCGTCTCAGTCTCCCAAAGTTCTGGGATTATAGGCGTGAGCCACCGCGCCCGGCCTCTCCCAGTTATTTTTTAAGTCTTAACTTCTTCATTATAATTAGGTGAGAATTTTGCTATCAACAGTTTTAGGTACTTTTATTTTATGCTTCTATTGTACTTTATAAATAATATCAATAAGAATAAAACACAGTACTCTACAATTTTGTTTGTATGTGTTTCTATTAGTCTGTTATCATACTGCTATGAAGAAATACCCAAGACTGGGCAATTTATAAAGTAAAAGAGGTTTAATGGACTCACAGTTCTACATGGCTGGGGAAGCCTCACAATCATGGCAGAAGGTGAAGAAGGAGCAAAGGCACATCTTACATGGTGGCAGGCAAGAAAGTGTGTGCAGGGAACTGCTCTTTATAAAACCATCAGATCTCATTAGACTTACTCACTATCAGGACACCAGCATGGGAAAAATCTGTCCCCATGATCCAGTTACCTCCCACTGGGTCCCTCCCATGACACATGGCAATTATAGGAGCTACAATTCTAGATGAGATTTGGGTCATAGCCAAACCATATCAGTGTATGTGTATTTCTAAATACACTGAAATAACTGTGTGTGTGTGTGTGTGTGTGTGTGTGTATGTGACTGATATGTATATGTATATCTGATATGTATCCACTAATATGTATGTGTATGTATAACACTGTATGCATACATATACTGAGATACATAATAGCTAAAGCTTAGTAAGAGTCACCTTTATTCCAGTTCCCAACAAGTTCCTCATCTCCATCTGAGACCACCTCAGCCTGGACTTCATTGTCCATATCACTATCAGCATTTTGGTCAAAGCCATTCAATGAATCTCTAGGAAGTTCCAAACTTTTCCACGTTTTCCTGTCTTTTTTGAGCCCCCCAAACTGTTCCAACCTCTGCCTGCTGCCCAGTTCCAAAGTCACTGCCACATTTTTGGATATCTTTATAGGAGCACTCCACTCTCTGTGGTACCAAGTAGCAGTGTGAGAATAGAATTACACTGCGAATAAAGACACACTCAAGACTGGATAATTTATAAAGGAAATAGGTTTAATTGACTCATAGTTCAGCATGGCTGGGAGGTCTCAGGAAACTTACAATTATGATGGAAGGGCAAGCAAACATGTCCTT
This sequence comes from Rhinopithecus bieti, assembly GCF_001698545.2. Taxonomy (NCBI): domain Eukaryota; kingdom Metazoa; phylum Chordata; class Mammalia; order Primates; family Cercopithecidae; genus Rhinopithecus; species Rhinopithecus bieti. Next base: position 475,112 of record NW_016824250.1, read on the forward strand.
CTTCACATGACAGCAGTAAGAAGAAGTACTGAACAAACGGGGAAAAAGCCCCTTATAAAACCATCATGTCTCATGAGAACTCACTCACTATTAAGAGAACAGTACGGGGGAAACCACCCAAGATTCAATTATCTCTCTACCTGGTTCACCCTTGACACGTGGGATTATTACAATTCAAGATGAGTTTTGGGTGGGGACACAGAACCAAACCATATCAGTGTATACATACACCACATATTCTTTATCTAATCTTCCACTGCTGGACACTTACATTGATTCCATACTATTGCTTGTGAATAGTGCTATGATAAACATATGAGTGCAGGTATCTTTTGTTATAATGATTTCTTTTCCCTTGGGTAGATACCCAGTAGTGGGATTGCTTAACTGAATGATAGTTCTATTTTTAGTTTTTAAAAAAATCTCCATCCTCTTTTAGTTTAAATATATTTAAACATATCATGATTTATGCAACAGAACCTATTTTTATTACTTTAACAAATATTTATGAACAAATTACAATTTTACAGACTTGCATTGGATTTGTTCATATGACTTTGAGCCACACCCATAGGTTGTAACCTTGTGGTACTGAGAATCAAATGGAAGATATAAAGACTAATCAAATAATAGTACACATAATTATAAAATTAGAGAGATGATAAGTGATGTGATGGGAAATCAAGTGTGACTTGTGAAAATAAAGCACTAGCATCTGACATTATGGATAGTTCAAAAAGATTTATTCTGAACTCTGAAGATGAGTAAGAATGAATTTGGCAATGAATGTGGAGCAACTGCTTTGAATAGTAGGAACAACATGTTCAAATACACTAAGGAGAACAGAAATTTGATAGAGGGAAGGAATAGCACAAAGTCAATCTGATTCTACCACAGAAATTGATAGAAATAATGGCTAAAGACTGCAAAAAAAAAAAAAAGCATAATTTGATATGAATATTTTTATTGGTCTGAAGGATTGTAGATTTTATCCAGAAGGCAAAGTAAATTATTTAAAATATTTTAAATGAGAGACTAATGTGATATCTTTTTTCTTTTTAAATAAGCCTTATGGCTGCACTATAGTGAGATAATAATAAAGATGAACATTGAAAGAACTGGTAGGAAGTCACCAAAGAAGACTAGAGACAGAAGACACAGGTACCTCAAAATAAGGAAGATGAGGTAGACATAGAGAAGAGTGGTCACATTTAAGTGGATAATTTTGAAAGGAGTTAGTAATAAACTATACAGTGGGTGAGACTTGAACAATACATTTCAAGAGATACTTCAATTTTCTATCTTATTCAGTTAGAATTTTGTTTTATTTTCACTATATTTTACACAAAAGTATAGAGCTGGAAGACATGCTTTTTTTAAGTATCTAGGGTATAGACATAATAAAATATGAATTTGAGTAAATAGTATGGGCTAGAGCCAAGGGTGGAAAGAAACGCATGCCCAGTTTTGAACTGTAACAGTTAAACATCAGGTAGGGGAGAAAGCATTAAAACAAAACCGAAATAGAGCCAGTATAAAAACTGGTAGGTCCGATATCACAAAAGCAAAAGATACCTAGTGTTTCAGTTAAGAGGGGTGGTAAACAGTGTGAATTATAGCCAAAATGATTTAGTAAAATAGGTTTGAAAATGTCCACTGAAATTAGAGATACTAGGGAAAGTCATTGCTATGGGGTGATGAAGATGAGTCAGCCACTTGTGAATTAAATAGAATTATAGCCCTCTGGATTTCTTCAAAATAGAAAAAAAATTTATGAATTTATCAAAAAAATCATTATCATTTTCTTTGTGTGGGTTGATTGAAATTATCCTCTGAAGTAAAAATTTACACTTGCCTAAATATTATCAGGTATTCATCAGTAGCTTACAACTTTAAAAAAAAGTAAAAGTATTTTGCACAAATGTTTACTTCTGAGATTAAAATGAAAGATTACTCAGGTTTACATATGTTTAATTTATCTCTCAAGGCAATTTTGAATCCAATAATGCATTTTTTCCAAAATGCTGATTCATTTTAAGTCATATCTGTGTCCATGTTCATTGGTTTTCTTTCAAGTAAAATTTTACACAAAATATAAGAAATAGATTATTTACATATAAGGTAATGGTTAAAATTATGCCTAAGATACTGTAGAAAAATAAAACTTTGAAAAAATAAAATTTGATACTGAAATGCTTTCGGCTTTTAAGACTTAAATGACTACATGAGCCAGTCTGTATAATTTCTTTCTCTTTTCTAAAAAATTAAATAACATAACACAAGATCTGTTTAGATTACACGTTATTAAAAATTTATTTTTCAATTGGCTAATATAGCAGTCTGTTACTGAATTACTTATTCTAAATAAAGTATTTTATTATGAATTAGCAATTTAAGTCTATTTCAAATGTACACATTTGTATATTTTATTTTCTATTTACAACTAAAGCCAAATAACGTTTACTTCTCTCTCCTTACCATTTTCTCTTACAATTTTGCAGTCTATCACTGAGAAATTATTTTTTCATCCACAAATGGAATAAGTAGACAGTAAAACACATTAAGGTGATTTCCTCCTATAGTTGAAAGAAAATATCAGAATATAATCCTTTCTATTATCATTTACAACTTACATATATTACATATAGTCAAATTTAAAAAATTTAATTTACAAAAAAAATTCTAATCCTTAAGTGTCTAAGAACATAGTAATGAAATGTACTGATCTTTATTATCTGTTTATATTTGAGTGATATTTTTCAGAATTCAATTTATATTTGGGATGTAACCAGGCACAGTGGCTCAAGCCTATAATCCCAGCACTTTGGGAGGCCAAGGCCAGAGGATTGCCTGAAGCCAGGAGTTTGAGACTAGCCTGGGCAACAAAGTAACATCTCCTCAAAAAAAAAAAAAAAAAAAAAAAAAAAAAAAAAAAAAAAATTAGTTGAGTGAAGTGACATGCATCTGTAGTCTCAGCTACTCAGAAGGCTGAGGCAGGAAGATCGCTTGATCCCAGTACTTCAAGGTTATAGTGAATATGATCCTGCCACTACACTTCAATCTGGGTGATAGAATAAGACCCCATCTCAAAAATAATTCACTGAAAATAATAAATATATTCAAGATGTATCCTGAAACAAAAGTATTAAAGAGTATTCTAAGGCACTCAGCACTGGAAGTAGATAAAGAATGGAAAGAAATAAGTTTTTAAAATGTAAATACAGATAATAATCTTTGGAAATTATAAGTGGCTAATCAAAATCAAATTTCCTTCTTATGGAAATACACTCAATAATTCATATTTTATGATTACAAACATTTTGAGGACTTTATGATACTTCACACAAAATTTATCAAAGGTCCATTGTTTATAGAGTATAAACGTATCAGTATTAGGAACAATGGCTATACATGTAACAGTTTATATGTCAAAGAATTTGACAGTAGATTTTTAAAATTCTACAACATTTCTAAAACATTTACATATTACTACCCATAATTATGTGTAAGGCTGAATATCATTTAAAGATTTTTGATCCACAATAATAGGGAAAAGACTACATTGTCTTTCTACGATCTATATGGAAAATTGTATTACAAAATTATGGTCACATGAAGAAGCAATCCAAGTGTACATAGCTGAAAAATGAGATAGTTTATTTTAGGTGTTTGTTAGGTAAATAGTAAAAAATATGGTATATTTGGATTTTTGAAATATTTGTGGTATTTCTCAACTTTTAAAATTTATAATTCATCATATCGTTCCTTTTTCATTTATAAGTTTGCATTCTGTTTCTCAGAATGGATTTAAAATTGTGTAGGTTTCAGACTCCTCAAAACCCGAATCTTCCTGTTTTCAGCTGTAGTCTCTGTCATTGCTGTTGTTGATTGTTTCTTGGAGCACAGAAAGGGCTCTATTCTCCCCAGCACCTTTGCTGCTCAACTATACCTTCTGTGGGACACATCAGTCTTGTTCATCCCTGGCTCAAGCTTCCCTATCTGTTTCAACTAAACAAATTGTTCAGCCTTTGACAAAGATTAGTTCTCCAAGAGCTTGAGGAGATTAAACCATCTAAAAGGGAGGTTAAAATAAATGTACTTGAATTGATTAAAAATACAAATAAAGCAAAACCATGTGAAAACACTATGACCAAGGAGATTTGAAAAACTACTGAAATGAAATATTAGAAATGACAATTCAGGAAATGCATTAAACACTAAATTAGACATAACTAGAGAGAGAACTGGACAAATGGAGCCTAAATTTGAGGAAATTATCCAGAATTGAACACAGTTAAACCTATAAAAACTAGTTTTCATTAGCAGTTGAGAGATGCAAGACAACATGAATAGGTGAAATGTAAGTAAAATCTGAATACTAAAAATGAGAGAATTAAAAGAATTTGCAAAAGGCAAATGGCTAAATTTTTAAAGTTAGTAAATCTGTTAATATTTCAAGTAAAACTTCACAAGTTCTAGGCATTATGAAAGTAAAAATAAATTTATACTTAATAGCCTGCCTGCCAAAACTGTAGAATTCCAATAATAAACAGAAACAAATACTAAAAGCAACACAGCAAAAGGACAGATTATCTGTAAAAATAATTAGGATAGCATCAGACATCAATACAATGACAATGAGTCCAGCAGACAATATAATTACATTTTCAAAATGTTTAGAATTGATAAAAAAAAAACTGTCAATTTTCCACTGTACTTTCTGAGGTACCACTCTAAAAGTTAAATAATTTTACTCTGACAACACTAAAAAGTCTGCTATTCATTTCCTTGCTAAGAGAACACCTGCAATTTTAAAAAGAAAGATGGTAAACATAGAAGATATGCATAAAGAATGCCATAGTGAAGAAATAAAAAATGGTTATCTGCAGGTAAATATAAATAAATAGTGAGTATAAATAATATTGATTATGAAAAATCAGAAGGAGCATTACTCCAAGTGAAACTAAAATAAATATAAATTATATGGAAGACACAAGGAAGATCAGAGTTAGAGCATCCTCACTGGCTAGTTTTAATCAGCTACTGATCATTTTTAAAGCTTTGTAATTCAAGCATACAGGTACAAATATGAATATAACAATTAAAACAAATTGAAGGTTAGAAAAAGAATAAAGAAAATGTTATGAATCCTGTAGATAAGATTAAGGAGTAAAAAACAGGATAAATTTAAAGCACAAATAAAATGTTATGCACAAATATATTTTGTGTGTGTATATATGTGACAATATAAATATAACAATATGCTAAAATGAGACAATTTTTATGAAAGTTTCAATAAAGCTGATAATGTAATAAACATCAGATACCAGAGTGAACAGAGGCAGACCCCAGATTTTTTTCTTCTTCTTTTTTTTTTCTTCGAGATGGAGTCTCACTCTTGCCCAGGCTGGAGTGCAGAGGCACGATCTCAGCTCACTGCAACCCCTGCCTCCCTGGTTAAAGCGATTCTCCCACCTCAGCCTCCCTAGTAACTGGAATTAGAGGTGCCTTTTACCACACGCAGCTAAATTTTGTATTTTTAGTAGAGAACAGGTTTCACCATGTTGGCCAGGCTGGTCTCCAACTCCTGACCTCAAGTGATCTGCACACCTTGGCCTCCCAAAGTGCTGGTATTACAGGCATGAGCCCCCACACCCAGCTCAGAATATTTTTTAAAAGTGGAAAACTTGTTTTGTACTTTTTGGACCTTTCAGCCAAATAAAGCGTTTGAAAAAGAGGCCTGTATCATAATATGTTGTCATGAATGCCCATCCACAAAATAAATGCAAGGAAATGATGCTTCTTTGCCTGAAGCTCAGGAAGAAAGCTTTAATTGGTCTACTGGGAGAGTTTGCCATTTGTTTCCTGTAGATTGGTTACATAGATATCTTAGACTGGAAACATGTCCGAGAAAGCTGATGTAGCTTGTAGCTAGGAATACTATAGGAACAGCTGACTTAAGAATAAGAGCAACCTGAGCCCCTTGAATTTATTACATCAAAGGATATAGGAGCGCTTCCTATAGATGGAGGTATGGGTCATACAGGACATAGAGCCTGCCTGGAGCCAAGGTGGGTTCCAACTGAAAGTCCATCCAGACAGGCACTAGTAGCCCAACAGTGAGAATATATGTGAAGCAGAAAACTAGGAAAATTTCAGGGACTGAAGGAAAAAGAGAACCAAAGTACATACCGCTGATAAATTAAAATAAAGGAATTTCAGAGTCTGCAAAACTTCCCACAGAGAAAATAATGTACTACTAAGGGTTTGCTATACCCAGAGAATGTTAAAGGAACTTACTGCACTTATAGTCACCAGCCAAAGAAGAAACTTCCTGATCTCTCCCTTACCTGCAATACAATTAGAAATAAAAAAGGAAAAAAACCCTCATAATTTGAAAAGTTAAAATGTTAATACATATGTTTGGATTTTAAAAACACAATGGTAACATAGGAGAGAGAGAACTTTTTCTCTCCCGTTAGTTCTTCGGCTGTGTCTGAGAACTGGGCTGACATAAGACATTTTAATGTGAGAAACACATACAAATTTTATTTAATATTTTTTATGTGGACATAGGAGCATATAGGAAAAATGAAGACCTAGTAAAGTTAAAATTGACAATAACCTAGTCAGTTAAAGCTGACAGGTTATATACATTTTAAACAAAGACTGAAAATTTGTGGAGAAATGACAAGACAAGGAAATGGCACCTAGGCTTTGAGAGGTGCTAAATTGTGGGAAAGTGACTAGGAAATACATGGAGGAAACTGATGAAAAATGATGGTTATTTTAGTAGGTTTGTTTATATAGATCCATTTTGAGGTTGACTCCTAGTCTCCAGTGAAAAGAATATTCTTATCTTTCTGGTACAGGAAGGGCATCTTTCTCATAGATAACGTTATGACCTGCTTTTAGGTAGAAAGGAAGAAGTCAGAGAGCCCTTCCTGCCTCTGCTGTTTCTCAAGTGTCTTCAACTGAAAATAATCAATATGACAAAGTGCAATACTCTGTGGTGGCATGTTTTGAACCCCTTTAATAGTTAGAAAATATGGAGAACTAAAAATAATAAAGATAAAACATGTTTATTATTTATGTTTATGCTTCTAGGTATCAAGTAGCAGGAAAAATATTTTATAGGTGAATACATTTTAAAGAGGCAAGGGGAAAAAGTGGTAATAGAGAAACCATGGTAGAACACTAATATTAACAGTATCAATTAACCCTTTCTGTATCCAGACCCTTTCAAATGTAACATTGTAATGCCTTCTCCACTCTAATGGTCTAATGGTGTTGACCATGTGACTTGCCATGGCCAATGGGAAGAAACAAGAAGTAACACTAGTAGAGACTTCTTTTTTTTTTTTTTTTTCCTGAGACGGAGTCTCGCTCTGTCGCCCGGGCTGGAGTGCAGTGGCCGGATCTCAGCTCACTGCAAGCTCCGCCTCACGGGTTTACGCCATTCTCCTGCCTCAGCCTCCCGAGTAACTGGGACTACAGGCGCCCCCCCCCCCCCCCGGCTAATTTTTTTTTTTTTTTTTTTTTTTTTTTTTAGTAGAGACGGGGTTTCACCGTGTTAGCCAGGATGGTCTCGATCTCCTGACCTCGTGATCCGCCCGTCTCGGCCTCCCAAAGTGCTGGGATTACAGGCTTGAGCCACCGCGCCCGGCCGAGACTTCTTAAAAACATTTTCCTATTTGTGCTTTCACTCTTGTCTTCTGCCATTACCATGAGTAGAACATGCACAATATCTTAGTCATTTCAGGGTTCTGTAAGAAAAATACTGTAGACCGGGCAGCTTAAACACCAGAAATTTATTTTTCACAGGTCTTGAGGCTGGAAAGTCCAAGATTGAGGTGCTAGCAGATCCAGCATTGTAAAAGTCCACTTCCTGGCTTGCAGATGAATCTCTTTTCATTGAGTCCTCACTTAGTGGAGAGCAGGGAGAGGAAGGGAGCTCCCCTGTCTCTTATTGTAAGAGCATCAATCCATTCACAAGGGATTCACCCTCTTAATCTAATTACCTTCTAAAGGCCCCACTTCCTAATACTGTAATATTACAGGATTAGGTTTTCAGCATGAATTTTAAGGTGACACAAACATTCAGTCCATGACACACAAGCTAACTCATCATTCCCAGTAAGAGGAAGAGATGCCAGAGATGTGGATAAGAGCTGAGTCTTCCTAGTGGTCCAGGACAAGGCTATCTAAGATCAGCCAAATCTGTTCAACCTCCAGACATGTAAGCAAGCCTAGGCATAATCAGCAGAGCCACGGAGATAACCCAGAACTGACTCAGATGCATGAGCAAGTACATCCTCAATGAGTAAAGTCTAGTTGAAGTTAGGTGAAGTTCAATGAATGCTGCAGATTCATGAGGTTTATCTATCTATCTATCTATCTATCTATCTATCTATCTATCTATCTATCTATCTATCTTTCTATCTATCTATCTATCTGTCAGGTATGTTTAGAGGTTAGTTGTTATTGTAATAGATAACCAGAGGTTTATCACTTTAAGTAGCTTCAATTAGAAAAGAACAAAGATGGAAAAATGTGCTAAACATCCTACTGAGGATGTTAGAAAAATAACAAGATAGTAAAATCTCATGTAATACAAGTAAAGATATGTGGCAAAATAAAAATAGAAATTATTTAAAGAAAAATATAGAGACAACCATCAAAACAATGGTGGTTCTTCACCAAAACTAATGCAACAGACACCCTTTTGCCAATATTATAAAGGTAGAAAATGTGGGGACAAAAAATACAAATTAAAATGGGGATATAGCAACATATTAAATCATCAAGGAAATTTTTAATTTTAAAATGGAATAGTATGAATAGCCTTTTTATTTTACATATAAATTATTACACACAAATTAGAAAATAGAAAAGAGTTATATAAATTCCATTTTCCATGAAACTAGAAAACCTGTGTTTCTCCCAAAACACCACTATGTAGCAATGGGTTATACTTATCATTGTTTAAACATGAGGAAACCTGAAATGGGCCGGCATTGAACTGGATAAATAAGTATCAGCTGCTTAGGAAAATATCCCAGAGATACTAATCTACCATTAAATGGAAGCCAAAATTTCTGAGGAGAGGGTAGGAAAAATCTGTTATCAGAGACAGTTAACAACATTTCCAAAGTGGAAGTCAAAAGCAGGCTAAATGCACATAATTGCAGCTTCTCTTAATAAAGAGTACTGTTGACTTGGGGAGAAAAAAGAGAACTAAAACAGAGTCCACCCTAGTAAGGTAGCCACTAGTCTCATGTGGCTCTTGAACACTTAAAATATTGCTAATCTAAATTAAGATGTGCTATAAATATCAAATATACACCAGATTTCAAAAACTTAGAACAATGCAAAAGGTATCAAATATGTCATTAATAATTACATAATAATTAGGTGTTGAAATTATAATATTTGTGATACAATAGACTGAATAACGCATATCAAATTCATTTCACTTGTTTTGTTTTTACTTTTTTAATAGGCTACTAGAAAATTTAAAAGTAACACATGTAGTTTTCATTTGTGGCTCATATTACATGACTGTGGAAGGAAGAAATTGTAGTCTTAAGATAAATGCAACCATAAACAGACAAATTGATATATTTTTGCAACTTTTGCAAAGAAATAGAGCAATGAGCAAAGAAACATGAAATGGTCGATAAGCATATTAGAAAGTCACTTAAAACGAACAGTGATTAAAGAAATAAAAATTCAAATTGGCTACTCTTAGCTGTCCAACAGCTTGCCCAGAGTTCAAAGTGAAATGAAAAATCATAGAATTTTGATTCTCCACAAAAACTAATGCAACAGACACCCTTTTGCCAATATTATAAAGGTAGAAAATGTGCACAAAAACATAAAAATTAAAATAGGGATATAGTAACATAGTAAGTCATCATGGAAATTTTTTATTTTAAAATGAAATAGTATGAATAGTCTTTTATTTCGTGTATAAATTATTACAAAATAATAACAAAATCATAAGATACTTTATTTCACTTTGAACTCAAGGCAAGCTGTTGGATAGCAAAGGGTAGCCAATTTAAATTTTAGAATGCCATTGTTTAATTTACCATTAGAATCTACCATTATAATTTACCATTGTTTAAAAGATTTTGATATCTGTAAATTGTATCTGAATAACAGCACTGCAATAGAACTGTTATCAATAAATTATGAAAATAGAAGGGAAATTATCACTGAAGAGATAAAATTTTAAAATCAACCCTTTTCATAGTTTTCTGGAGTTTAGCCTTGCAGGCTAACATTTTTTTTTTTTTTAATAAAAACAACAATGAGATATCACTTCACACCTGTTAGCATTTTATGTGGGTCATCATCAATAATGAAATTAGCAACATATGTCAAGAGATTTCTAGGCAAATGATGCTGAATATAAAGAGGAGGTACAGCATCTTACCAAATAATTTAGATTTTTTTTTTTATCTAGAGATTTCATTGACCAAGAGCATGTGCTGATGTTGAGAAATTGAAGACAAGAGTAAAAGACATAAGATAAATGGGAATTCTCTTTCTGAGCATCCTTTGATTCAATTATATTTTCAACACTTTGTCCTTTAATGTTTTTTTGTTTTTGTTTTTGTTTTCTGTTTGCTTTGCTCCCAACAGAGTGCACAAATTAATGGATGTGCAATAAATTACCTTTATGAGAGATAAGAGAAAAAAATATAGAGCTCTGACTTTGTTTTTTTATCAAGGGGCTTATAATACATAGGTTTCCATACATGAAGCTATCAAAAATCCTAGGTAGAAAAAGAGAAATTATGAACAAATCCATGCTTATGCTAATACATTCCTCAAACCACAGGGCAAGATATGCTATGGTATTTCAAAGAAATAATAGGCCAGGTGCAATGGCACATGCCTGTAATTTCAGCTACTGGGTAGTGGGGAAAGGAGGATCACCTTGAGCCCAGGAGTTTGAGTCCAGCCTAAACAACAGAGTGAGACCTCATCTCAAAAATTAATTAATTAAGTAATTAAAAGCACATAAAATGATTTATACCAGGCCTTGCTCTAAGTATTTTCTGTTTGTCCTTCTAGGCAGTGAATTATATCTTGAGAATTGTCCAGTTAAATTGTCATAGATTAGAACATGCACAGAAATGGGCACTGTTATCATGTAAAGTTAACTTAGGTTTGCTTTTACATTTAGTCCAAGGCATTTTGTAGTTGCTGAGGTTGTTACTGAAAAGGGGTGTTCTCAACTCCACCAGCTTCATAACTTGAAACATGTCCAAAAATTGCCTTCACAAATTTCGGTATATTGTTTCTCCATTCATGTTTCTTCTTCCACTTTCATAAATACCTCTATTCTTAGATAAGTCCTTTCATTTTCCTTCCTCCTGTTGATTTCCATGTGTATATATGTATGCTTGACTATATAGAAATTATATTAAAAAGTAAATGTATTATTTAGTTAGAAATCAACAGAAAGCCTTACATTTGCTAACACCTGCTGACAACAAAAGAATAATATGTTATGTGTCTTTTAACATTAAAACTGGTGAAATTATTATCTGGCCTAAATATGCAAGATATAATCTTTAATATGTCAGAATCCTTTATTTATTTATTTATTTATTTTGAGACAGAGTTTCACTCTTGTTGCCCAGGCTGGACTGCAATGGCACAATCTCACTGAAACCTCTGCCTTCCGTGTTCAAGTGATTCCCCTACCTCAGCCTCCTGAGAAACTGGGATTACAGGTGTCACCATGCTGAGCTACTTTTTTTCTCTGTGTATTTTTAGTAGAGACGGAGTTTCACCATTTTGGCCAGGCTGGTCTCGGATTCCTGACCTCAGGTGATCTACCTGCCTCGGCCTCCCAAAGTGCTGGGATTACAGACATGAGCCATGTCACCCAGTCCCAAATCCTTTATATAAAAATTCTGAGGTTATACATATTTTGAAATTTGGAATGATTCAAATTTGAATGATAGTCAATTCATGGACTGTATTTTATAATATTTCCAGCTGGTTCTAAGGTAACACCATATAGTTATAAAAATTATGATTACTAAAGTTAAATAGTCACTCTACATGCAATAAAAACCACAAATTGTTCAGCTAGAGTCAAATCATATAGTAGTAACACAATAATAAATGATCTTGCAGAAAAGTACAGATTAGAAATATTCTAATTCTTCTTAATTCAAAGAAAATGTCAATATCTACATTCATCTATCATCTATTAATATCTATCTATTAATCCATCCATCAATCCATGTGCATGTAATATATATTCATCGTATCAAGTTGTTTGAAAATCTTAGAGAACAAGACGTGAATAAATGTAAAAATGTTCAGTGAAATGCAAATCAAAACCACAATGAGATACCATTTCACACTTGCTAGGATGGCTATTATTAAGAAGACAAGAGAGAAGTGTTGGAGAGGATGTGGAGAAAAGGGAATTTTGCACACTGTTGGTGAGAATGTAAATCAATGCAGCCATTGTGGAAAAGGTATGATGTTCCTTAAAAAAAATTGAAAATTGTGTTACCATGTAATCTAGCAAGACCTCTTCTGGGTATATCTTCAAAGGAAATGAAATTAGCCACTCATAGAGATATCTGTGTTCATATTGTTTATTGCAACATTATTCACAATGGCCAAGATATGGAAACAACCTCAGTGTACATTGACAAATGAATGGATAAAAATTTATGGTATGTGTTATACAATGGAATTTTATATAAGCCATAAAAAGAAGAAATCTTGACATTTCTGACTGTATACATGAACCCAGAAGACATGCTAAGTTAAATAAGGCAGACACAGAAAAACAAATCATGTATAATGTTACTTATATGTGAAATCTGAAAAGTCAAACTTATAGGGAAAGGAGTAGTATGGTGGTTGTCAGGAGATCTGGGTTGAGGAATATGAGGAGACATTGACCAGAGGGTACCAACATTCAGTTTTAAGAAGAACATGATCTGAGGATATAATATGCAGCATGTGTGGTGGTGGGTGTGTTAATTTGATTGTGATGATTATTATAAAATGTACACCTTGAATATATTCAACCTTTACTTGTGAACTAGATATCTTAAAGTTTCTCTGAAAAGATACAGAATCAACCTAAGTGTCCATTAACCAATGAATGGATAAAGAAATTTTGATATAGATACATGCATACACACAGTATTCAGTCTTATAAAAGAAGGAGATCATGACTTTTGCAACAACCTAGATGAAGCTAAAGGACACGATGCTAAGTGAAATAATTCAGACACAGAAAGAAAAATATGGCATGATCTAGCTTATATTTGGGATCTGAAAAATAAAAAAAGTAGAATACATAGAAACAGATAGTACAATGGTGGTTACCAGGAATGTGGGGACAGGAACTGGGGAGAAGTAAGATGAAGGGAACAAACTAGCAGATATGTTGGATGAATAAGTCTGGAGGTTTAATGAACAGCATGAAGACTATAGTTAATTATGTTTGATATGGTTTGGATGTGTGTCCCCTCCAAATCTCAGGTTGAAATGTGATCCCCAGTGTTGAAGGTGGGGCTTAGTTGGGAGTATTTGTGTCATGGGGGCAGATCCTTTATGAATGGTTTGGTGCTTTCCTCACATGTGTTCTCACTCTATGAGTTCATGTGAGATCTGCTTATTTAAAATAGCCCAGAACCTCCTTTCTTTCTTGCTTAATCTCACCATGTGACACTCCACCATGATTGTAAACTTCCTGAGGTCCTCACTAAGAGCTGATGCCAGCACTATGCTTCCTGTAGAGTCTGTAGAACTGTGAGCCAAAATAAACCTCTTTTCTTTATAAGTTACCCAGTCTCAGGTACTCCTTTATAGCAATGCAAATGGGCTGACATGATGTTGCATTATTTACTGGAAATTTGCGAAAGAGTAGATTCTAAGTGCTCTTCCCACACAGACACAAAAAATACAACCTAAGTGAGATGGTGGATATGTTAACTTAACTGACCACAGTAACCAGTCTATCAAAACATCATGTTGTACACTTAAATGTATACACTATAAAGATAATTAAATATTAATCTATGTGATAAATTCCTTAAATTACTTTGCCAAAAAAAAAAAAAATACTTTCCACAAAAATCTGTTTGCTTTCTTTTATCAGTCACTGATTTTATTAGGGCACATAATGTTTCCCCTTTTAATCTGGCTACCTGGAAATGGAGAGATAAATTTTGTTCTTGATCACAATAAATAATTAATTCCACCCATATACAGTATATTCCTGCCCTTATTCTAATTCAATTTTGAGCAAATTTTGTATTTTAATTGGCCTACTTCATATATGTTTTAATATTAAATGTTAATTCAAACTAGATTGGGGACTAGTATCTCTATGAATCATAAATGAATACATAAATAAATGAGAATTAATTTACAAATATCCATATCAAAGTTCATTAACAAATTTGGATAACTATCACATACAAACTGCACTAATGAAAAAGGTTAATAATATCTAGCACTTGATGAAATCAACAATGAGTCAAATCTGACCTTTGAATTATGGATTTCTTACCTTCTCTTTCCTAGAGAATTAGCATTTTTATAATCCAGCATATTTTTCTTACTGAATTAACCAAGAAATGTTGGTAATATATAGAAATATACACAATTTGCCTCAGAGCCATCACATTTAATATAAGCAAAGTGGCAGCAGATTATGTTAATTCGTATAGAGACCAAGAAAAGTCTTGTACACATAGTTTAAGAAGTTCCTCTTGAGAATGTTAATTTACATATTCATGTTCAGTGGCTGAGTTAATGGATAAACAACGTATACATTTAATTTTAGGCTTAAAAGAAACATATATACTCTGGTATGTTTCTAGAGAAACTTATAATTTTGTCCCTTAAGTACATTATGAATATTGAAGTCACTTGTTCCCTGCCAGCTCTGGAATAATAGCACAGCTGCATGCCTATCCCATCTCCTCCTTTGCAACAAAACAGGACTTCACAGCCAGATTGTTTAGTACAATCTGCTACTCCACCGCACACTAGCTGTGTGATCTTGGACAAGCTGGTTGTCCTAAAGCTTTATTTTACATCTGCAATCAAGACATGATATGGTACTTTTCTCACAAAATCAATGATAATAAATATATCACTTTATATAGTTCTTGAAAAATAGTAAGTGCCAAATTAAAATTAGCACTAATACAATACAGTTTTTCTTCTTCTGGGCCCAATAATATTAATGCTCACAGAAAAAGCAAATGATGGCAATTAATTTAGTGATTTTAATAATGTCTTTTAGGGGACTCTGCTTTCGGCTAAGTAAATAGCAAAGAATACCTGACTCATACAATCAAGTCAGAATTCAAGAATATTTAGGGTCCATCCAGCATGTACCAGACACAATAGTAAATGAGCAGAAGTTGTGTTTTCTTCATTTAACTTTTCATTAGGGAAGATAAAACAGACATTAAATATTTGCATGAGCAAGAAGATAAGATGGAGAGTGTTGGGACACACCTACCAATTACCAATGGCTTGATAAAAATGCAGTCGCTGTGGTACCAGAAGATAGATATAAATGAACTAAAGAGAGAGAGAGAGAGAGAAGAAAAAAAACTCAAACAGGCAGAACACTAAAGATGATGTACAAATGGCCAACAAGCATATGAAAAAGTGTTTACTATCACTAATCATCAGAGAAATGTGCGGAAAAACTACAATGAGACGTCACTGCAGACCCATTAGGATAGCTACTATCAAAACAAAACCAAATGAAAAACAGATGATAGCAAGTGTTGCTGAGGATGTGGTGAAATTGGAGCCATTATGCACTGATAGTGGGATTGTAAAATGGTGCAACCGCTATGAAAACCAGTAGTGAGACTCCTCAAAAGTTTAAAAATAGAATACCATGTGATCCAGAACTCCAACTTCTGGGTATATACACAACAGAACTAAAGCAAGGTCTCGAATAAATATTTGCACACACCATATTTATCACAGCACTATTCACAAGTGCCAAAAGATAGAAGCAACCCAATGTCCATCAACAGATGAATGAATAAAGAAAATATGACAAATAGTCCGGGTGCAGTGGCTCTGGCCTGTAATCCCAGCATTTTGGGAGGCCGAGGTGTGTGGATCACCTGAGGTCAGGAGTTTGAGACCAGCCTGGCCAACATGGTGAAACCCTGTCTCTACCAAAAACACAAAAATTAGGCGGGTGTGGTGGCATGTGCCTGTAATCCCAGTTACTCAGAAGGCTGAGGCAGGAGAATCGCTTGGACCCAGAAGGCAGAGATTGCAGTGAGCCGAGATCGTGCCACTGTACTCTAGCCTGGGCGACAGAGTGAGACTCCGTCTCAACAACAACAACAACAACAACAACAACAAATATATATATATATATGATATATACATACAATGGAATATTAAGTCTTAAATATGAAGTCATATGCTACAACATAGATGAACCTTGAGGATATTATGCTAAGTGAACTAAACCAGTCAGAAAAAGACAAATACTGTACAATTCCACTTATATGAAATATATAATCAAATCAAATTTGTAGAAACAGAAAATCGAATAGTGGTTACCAGGGATTGAGAGAAGGGGCAAAATGGGAATTGTTTGATGGGTACAGAATTTCATATTTAGAAAAGGAAAATTTCAGGGGATCTGTTTCACAACAGTGTGAATATATTAATACTATTATACACTTTTAAAAGGTTAAGATGGTAAATTGTGTGTCATATTTCTTAATAATAATAGTAACAACAATAACAAAACCAGGAACAAGAATATTGTAAGTCCATCGAAGCAGGATAGACCTCTACCACCCAAAATTCGTTCATCTTACGACTAATGACACCACCCAGGCCCTAGGAAGGTATGAAAGGTTTATTACTTACAAAACAATGAGGCTTTCTGGGAAAAGTGGGGTAGATTTAAAAGCATGTTCAAGAATGGCATGAGAGAACAGGAAAAGAAGACTGGTTTGGTGTCTTATGGTGGCTAGAGAGTAGAGTAGACTGAGGATTCTCGCATGTGGGACAGGGCTTGCTTGGTTTGCACTTTGTGACACTGGCAAAGAGATAGGCTTTTCTGTGTTTGGTTAAACTTTGTGGAGCAGAGGGGAAAGAGGAATGATAGAGCTCGAAAGTCATTAGCAGCCAAAAATCAAAAAGAGGGTCACATTATTACAGTTCATGATTGTTACAGACTTGCAATTCATGGTGTGACAGATGACTGAAATACCCCACGCTTCATTTAATTAAAGGTGAGCTTGCTTAATTAAGCCATTGTGGTGTTCTCTGATGCTAAGTCACAAGTGAGGGAAAATGCTCGTTGAATGCTTCATTTATAATTTCTTCATTTTAGGTTCTACAGTTCATCTTGTATCATGGCTTTATATATGGAAATATATGTGAGACTTTAGCAAGTGACCATGCTGAGCTTGCAGGACAATGCTTTTATGACTTACAGCATTTGGGCAGCTAGGTGCAGAGGGTCATGAGTTCAGGGCTGATTAGATCCTCTGTTTCCAGGACAGTCCAGTAGCAGCCAGCAATTGCCATTCTAATGAGAAATAGCATGGGACTCAGGAAGGCAAACTGAGGTTGAAAATAGGCACTAAATAAAAAATATTAGCTAAATCTCTGACTGTAATGTATTTACCTGTTGCTGATTTAATAGTGTCAGTAATTTCAGCAATAATGGAAATGAGGTTTTAATGGGTGTGTGAGTCCATTTGCATTGCATTGCTATAAGGAATATCTGAAACTGGGCAATTTATAAAGAAAAGAGGTTTATTTGGCTCATGGTTCTGCAAAATGTACAAAAAGCATATTTCCAGCATCTGCTTCTGGTGAGGGCCCCAGTAAGCTTACAATCATGGTGGAAGGTGAAAGAGAGCCAGCGTGTTAAATGGCGAGAAAGGGAGCAAGAGGCAGAGTGAGGAGATACCAGGCTCTTTTAAACAGCCAGATATGGCATGAGCTGATAGAGTGAGAACTCACTCATTACCAGGAGACAACGCCAAGCCACTCATGAGGGATCTGTCTTCATGACCCAAACACCTCCCATTAGGCCTACCTCCAACATTGGAGGGCACATTTCACCATGGGATCTGGAGGAGACAAAACATCCAGACAATATTCGTGTGTTGGGCCACAGAATTAATATTTTGATGATCTACTATGAAGCAGCATTCATTTTCCCAAGTGCAAGATCAGACCAAACTGGGCTGTTAAATGGAAAAACAGTAAGGATTATCACCTCTTCTCTAAATAAGTCTTGTGTAATGAATTTCATTTTTGAAGACTCTGTTTAAATTTCTATTGTGCTGTATTAACAATTTTATCCAGGGAAAGGCCCATGCGGTCCCTTTAATTTAAGTCAATTGTATGTGCCAAGTCCTAATTAATTTTCATTTTTTATTTATTGATTTAGAGCATCAATCCCCACCACAACACATTCTAAGGCAATGGGTGCTGTGACAATTGAGAATTGAGGAAAGACAATTGTTCGAATAGTTACTTGAAGCTTACCTATTTACTGTCTATTTTATATGCAGTGCATCTCTAAAATTATAGGCATTTTATTTAAATTCAGTAGGATTCATAGATAAAACTTGATTTGAGCTTCAGTATTCATAAAGGCCACAAAAATTTGATAGTAAGTGCATTTCAACAGATGTTAAAGTTAATTCAAAGCCTATGTTGTAATGGCAAAAGCTAATCAGTGTTTTTAAATCTTTTTGTTATATAAATTAATTTAATAAAATTTAAATTTCTAATTGGGTCAAATTATGGACATCTATTTCAGTTTTTGTTTCATCTCTCTGCATCCAGTGGGAAACAGGGTTCTCCCTACGCTGCTTATATTTATAAATTTCATCCTCTAGTGAAGCCTAACTCTGGCAATGATTATTTTATAGGGTTTTAGGACTCAGGCTTAAATTAGCCTAGAATTTAATCCCTTGAGTTTGCCATGGAGGTGCCATGGGTGTTTTTTCCTAAAACCCTGAGAAGTAGTATTTTTATTTCAACAAAGGGATAGTGATCAGCAACAGAAAATATATTGTGTAGAGTCCTACTGAGCCATCTGCTTTTAGGAGAGTTATTTCAGTATGTCACATAGTAACTGTTTTTCCTCTCCAGGAGCAGAAATAGAATGAGACTACATTTTGTACAGCCTGTCATTCTCTACCCTGAGAGGACCAAAGAATGAAGGGCTGATGCTTGGTTGAGACACACAGTCGACAGTTACAGAGTATGTGTTGCTCCTTCGAGCCTAGCATTAGTCAGGTTTACGTTGAAACGGAGACAAGCTATTCAATCTGAGACACAGAGACAGAGATAGAGGCACATGGCCCAAAGCCACTTCAAGGAGGGCCTCAATCCCACATCTTGTCCCTAAACCCCAACTATAGCTTCTGATTTAGGTTGGGACTCGGCAAATATGGAAAAAAACAACACAGAAGAAAGCTTGCCAGCAGGCAGCAACAAAACTCAAGAGCATGCTAACCAGCAAGCAGCAGAGCTAGTTAGCAAGTCAAAGAGAGACAAAAAGGCCCCCAGTGGTAGTGGTCATTACCTGAACACTCTTATTTATTCATTTATTTATTTTTGAGACCGAGTTACACTCCTGTCCCCTAGGCTGGAGTACAATGGCATGATCTTGGCTCACTGCAACTTCTGCCTCCCAGGTTCGAGCAATTCTCCTGCCTCAGCCTCCTGACTAGCTGGAATTACAGGCACCCGACAGTATGCCCGGCTAATTTTTGTATTTCTAGTAGAGACGGTGCTTCACCATGTTGGCCAGTCTGGTCTCGAACTCCTGACTTCAAGTGATCTGCCCTCCTAGGCCTCCTAAATTGCTGGGATTACAGACGCGAGCCACTGTGCCTGGCCTACCTGAACAGTCTTAACTGTGCCAATTGTTGTGTCAACTTGCAGACGCAGAATGGACCTTCCCACCCAAAATTTGGTTCAGATGTTAAGACTAACCTACAGCACACATACCAAGAGGGTATGAAAAGGTTTATTACTCACATAGTAAAGCTTTCTGGGGAGAGCAGGGTGGGCTCCCTACCAGGTCCTAGAATGTCAGGAGAGAGCAAGGAAAAGAGACTGAGTTGGAGTCTTTTGTCCTTAAACCATACTCTTGTCCTGAAACTCCAATTATAGGGTGTGGGGGTGGGATGAAATGGGGCTGGTGTTAAGATTTCCAGTCACAGGTTGATTGATGTTGTGTGGTCTGAACTTCCCACTGGTGCTAAAAAGGAGGGCACTCCCATGTTTTCTTATCAACCTGCCTAGATGCAGGCTGAGGGGAAGAAAACTGGTAGGATTTGTAAGCTGTTAGCAGTTGAACACAAAAAGGGGTCAGACTATTACAAAAATCATGACCAAAGGCCTTGAGGCCAGTGAAAACATACAATTTTGAAGGAATTAAAATTGTTGCTGAGTGGTAGTGATATGGTTTGGCTGTGTCCACACCCAAGTCTCATCTTGAATTGCAAGTCCCACAATTCCCATGTGTCCTGTGAGGAGCCCAGTGGGAGGTGACTGAATCATGGGGGCGTGTCTTTCCTGCACTGTTCTCGTGATAGTGAATGAGTCTCACGAGATCCGATGGTTTTAAAAACGAGAGTTTCCTAGCACAAGTGCTGTTTGCCTGCCGCCATTCACCTAAGATGTGACTTGCTCCTCCTGGCCTTCTGCCATGATTATGAGGCCTCCCAAGCCATATGGAACTGTAAGTCCAACAAAGCTCTTTCTTTCATAAATAGCCCAGTCCCAGGTATGTATTTATCAGCAATGTAAAAATGGACTAATACAGGCAGAAACTAACTTAAAAATAAAAAGGGCAGGATATAGTGAAACAGGCTACATTTTGCCAAGACTGGACAGGATCTGGGATCCTGGGATCAAGTGATCCTCCTGCCTCAACCTCCTGAATAGCTGGGATTATGGGTGCATGCCACCATGCCCAGCTTATCTTACACCTTTCTTTACAAGAAGTTAAAACATCTATTGTTTGATGTGAAAATATAATGGAAAAATTAGTATCAGAAATGCATAAGAATATACTTTGCCTATTCTTGGTACATATTTTATGCTGGCTATGTGAAAAAAACATTATTTACTCTTCCTACTTTCTGAACAGAAAGCTGTCAGTGTATTCAGGGACAAAAGAAAGTCAAATACCTGTTCCAGTATAATCCTGCTAACTTGTAGCTATTTTATTAATTCTAGTTCCATTTATTTCTATTTGATTGGTTGTATAATTTCTGTAAGTTTCCATTTAAATAATACATGTCAATAAATTGCGTGTATGTCCTTGTAATACACATACACAGAGAAAATTCTGAAATTGGCACAGCAAGATAAATACAGCATTTTAGGTCAATTTAAAAGATTTATTTTATAATGGCAAGTAGAATTTGCCAACACATTCCAATTAAAAAATTCAAAATGTCTATTAGTTGAAACTGGTGTTATATGTATATCAGAGTCTTGTTGAAAAAAAGAAGCAGAATCCAAACTAGTTATACAAGTAGAGATCATTTAAAGCAGGAATTTGGTTATATGAGTGCTAGAGAACTGTAGCTGGCAAAAGGATAAGATGGAGATGAAAGCAGGAAGAAGCTAAGATTCATTCGTAGGAGGCAATAAAAGGAATCCAGCACTGGAAGAGGAGGGTCCTGAAGAGCTGGAGCAGACCACTGAGGAGGTGCTGCTGCCCAGCTGTTGCTGGTTCCTTTGAGGAGTTGTAAGAAGACTGGTTCTGGGAGTGAAGAAAAATTACTGGCAGCCAGAACCAACTGCTTCTGCGGAAACTAAGAGTCATTGGCCGAATGACACTCCAGGAACAGCAGGCAAATGGGAAAGGAGGAGCCCTTTGTCTGCCTGCAACCTTCTGATCTCCTCAAAGCACTTCTGCAGTAGACCCTAACTAGGAGTCAACTGGCCAGCAGACATGTAATTTTCACAGGCTTGGCTTTGGCATCTTAAGAACATACAGTTTGGAGCTGTGAGACACTAGCCTAATATCTGGAACAATGTGGAAAATTTAAAATCCATCTGGTGGATTTGTAATGTGGATGACCTTAAATGATAACATACTTAGGAAAGAAGAAGCTGTTTTACATTTATGTACAGAAACATATAATGGATGTATGTAAGGATGAGCACTTCCTCCCCTCTTTTCTATTTGGTACTAGAGTAACTTTTGATAAACCACACTGCTGGGCCATGATGCAAGAATACTCTTAATTGAGGGCTAGATTATCGATACTCCAGAGGTCACTTCTTAAACTTCCTTTAGATACTACTTACTTGTCAATAGTGCATTATTGATTAATTCAACAAGTGTACATTATGCATCTTCAATTTTCTAGACATTACGGATGGCTAAAATTCAGCACTTAGAAGTCTTAGGAACAGAGTAGATTTTGCAAAGCCAGTTTCTTCTAGTAAATAATAAAATTACTTAATGATGATATCTAAAACTTATAACTAGCTAAAATCAAAATATATTTAATAAAATTCGGGGCAAATTTGAAATCTGAACTAATCATCTTGTTCTTTTTGAGCATTTGCTTCCACTGGCATTGCTTTGCCTGGGGCTTGACTTGGTACTATTCCCACAAGGATCAGGTAGGCTTTCATTCCAGGTAAGCCAGCATGATGCTGGTAGCCCAGAGGTCAGCAAGTCTTAGGTTTACTGCACTAGTGGAGCTTATGTATACTGGCCGCCCATTTTTTTATATATACTGGCTGCCCATTTCCAGATGGTGGTTCTTGTTTTTACTAGGTCTAAGCATGTAGAGAGGTCTGCTTTTCTTGTATGACCTGAAGACTGGAAGGGGGATTTGTATAGATTGCACATATACTGTAAATTAAAGTATAACCCATCAATTCTAAACATGGTGTAATTCAATCTCCTCCTTTTCTAATATTATAAAATACTATAGTTTTTGAATAACAATGGTTATTGCTAATTTACAAAAAACACTTCCATATGGTGGTGTTAATTTTCTCAAGAAAAATGTACTTTGTTAACAGTTCAGTCTTTTAAGAATAATTTAAATGATTGTCTTCTAGTGGACGTAAGGCATTCTATACTCACACTTCCATGTGTGCCTCCCTAACACCTCCTCATTTCCACTACAGATTCTATGATAGATGTTAATCCCAAGCAAACATGTCCTAGTAGAGGTGGTTCTTCCCTTTTCCAACTAAATGGATGTGACAGCAGTTGACAATAAAATCAATGTTAATTTTCAGTGAATTGTGTTCATATGAAAATAGCCCAGGATTCTAAATAAAGACAAAAAAAAAAAAAAAAAAAAAAAAACAGAAAACGAAGAAGTAAGGTCTTGTTTTGGCTTTTTTGTTTGATTTGTTTCTATTACAAATAAATTTAACCTCTAATGATCTGGGGTGTTTGTTTGTTTTGTTTTGCTTTTTTAGATAGAGTTTCTCATCACCCAGCCTGGAGCGTAATACCACGATCTCTGCTCACTGCAACCTATGCCTCCCAGGTTCGATTGATTCTCCTGTCTCAACCTCTCGAGTACTAGGATTACGGGTGCCTGCCAACATACCTGGCTAATTTTTGTATTTTTAGTAGAGATGGGGTTCACCATGTTGGCCAGGCTGGTCTCAAACTCCTGACCTCAGGCTATCTGCCTGCCTCAGCCTCCCAAAGTGCTGGGATTACAGGCATAAACCACCGTGCCTGGCTGTGATCTGTTTTTTAATTCTTCTTTGTCTTATCTCACTATACAGTGGTGAATTAAATAATAAAAGAGTAGGATTCAATTGATATTTTTAAAATTATATTTATATATGACATATGTAATAATATATATTTTATTACATATTGATATAAAATTGTTTTACATTTCATATATAAATACAAAATATATAAATATATTATGACATTTCTGATATATAGTTTTATCATTTTACATATTTTATCATTTTCTGATGTATATATTATCATGTCATATGACTTATACTATATGACTTATTTTATAATTTATTATATTATACATACATTTTTGATATTTATATTTTAAAATGTGTTTCTGATGTGTGTTTTTGTATATCAGAAGTATTGTTATAATATGATATATTTATTTTGTATTTATATATGAAATATATAACATACTTACATCTCATCTATAATAAACATACATATCACTATGTATATCATATATAAATAAAATGTTTAAAATATCAATTGAATGCTAGTCTTTTTTATTCACCACTACATAGCAAGATAAGACAAAGAAAGATTAAAAAACAGATCATTAAGGGGTTAAATTTATTTGTAATTGAAACAAATAAATGTATGTATTTCACTATATGTTTATAATGTGTGTGTGTGTGTGTGTGTGTGTGTGT